>NC_056741.1:236668433-236878433 GCF_019279795.1 Protopterus annectens | reverse complement strand
ATATATATATATATATATATATATATATATATACAGAGAGAGAGAGGGGGGTAGATATGTATACATATATATTGCTGCTAGATTTCAAATATATCTTTACCTGTGTAACTTAAATATTTGATGTTAACTCTGTCTTGTTAAAAATACCTATCCTGAGACTTGTTCCTGCCTACTACCTTCTGCAGTATACACCTGTGAAGCCTTGTACACTCTATCCCTCCTTCCATACTCTCACTGACCTCTCTATCTTTTTCATGTCTTTTTCTTACTGCTGTCTCATGCAGACCCTATCCTTCTATTTAACAGCTCTGTCATTCCAGGTACCCCTAATCTCTACCAACCCTCCCAACTCTACAACTGGAAATTCTATTTTTGCCAGTCATAATACTTAGTTCTAATCACTCAACTAGTTTTTCTCCTTTTTATTTTCCATTCAGGTGATAACCCCGCATCTACATACAACAACTGCTATTGGTCAATTACCCAAGACCCCAGCAGCCTTGCATCAGTGGATACCTCATGGACTAAACCTTCCAGAGTTTTAAATTCATGTCAAACCAAGTATTGTCTAACCTTTGACACTCAACTGTTTCCATATTCAGCTGTAACACTTTTCTGGAGCCTTTTCAATTGATTGCCCCATTCTACTCACTTTTTATCTCTTTCCTAAACTTTTAGAAACAAAAACCCTACTGTCCAAACTTATTTGTGGTATTACAACTCCTATTCCACCCCTTGTAGATATCTTTTCACGGCCTTGCGCCCACCTTCTCTGTGTACAACTGCTGCCTAGATAACTTTGAACAACCTCCACACCATATAAATACTAAACTTGTACCCTGAAGGCTAGCAACACCCATGGTATATTAGTTGTAAGTAAATAACCAAACCAGGAAAAATTCATTAAAACCATGGTACTTACCAATGGTTTTTGTATGCAGCTGCAATCCAGGTGCTGCCTACTCCATTTGCCCTCTCTCTGCTGGTGCTCAATCCACTCCTCTACCCTATCCCCATTCCCAACCACCCCATATCAATTAGATTTATTCTTCAACATAGTTCCTCCCCATTCACTACCACCACCCAATAACATGTACTCTACCCAACACTATCCTGAACCATCTTACACCACAGCTATTTTCCTTAGCATCCTATAAGTGTCCCCCTATACACATCACTCACTACTACACCTTTAGTTTTACTTGTGATGATCCACCACTGTACCAGTAATCAAGGAACCTCAATCCTCACCACTGATAGTGGACGATGCATACTGGGAAGATGACAGGTGCACACACAGCTCTCTGCATCAAGTGCAATTTGCCTTAAGAGCACACAGAGACCACAGTCAGTTCAGGGCTGGTTTCTCCCTCTTTCACCATATCCCCAGTAAGACTCCCCGGTGGAACAGCTATAGAGTTGAGAGCTCAGATGAGTGGCCAAGCCACGACCTCCAGCATCCACTCTGTCCAACCAGTGCTTCATTTCCCTGCCCAAGTAGCTGACACATACACTCTTTGAGGTTTCACACACACACACACACACACACACACACACACACACACACACACACACACACCTGGGAAAGGCTGGCACAGGTTTACTAGCTATACCCCCTTTTGCACAGACTATAAGGTAGTTATCACTACCACCAGCCAACTTCTTATCAGCTACTTTAAGGCCCTTAACAAAGGGTGTCCAGTCTTACTGTGTAATGTTTCTGTCAATACAAATGGTAGTTTTACCAAGAGCAAGACTATTAGGAGTGGCCAACAGTGTCACCAAATAAGCATGCAAGTACTCTCAAAACTTAAATATCTCTGCACAGATCAGCCACAGTGAAAGGTTTAAATGTATTTAATAATAAATAAACTAACAAGACAATACTAAATATATATTTACAGTGACATCAGAGTTCAAAATCACATGAAATATTTAAAACATTGCAGGACAGTCTCAAATAAATAAAGAAAAATATCTAAGCTAAGCTTTCCTACATTCCTGACTATATCTAGGAGAATTACTATACCCTAGTTAATTTACTTAAGAGCAAGGCAAATGTGTGGTGAATGGTTCCTGTTGTTGTCAGGTCCAAGACAGAATACAGAATGCTCTGTCTCTCTCCGAGAGGTCTCAAATTAATATCTCAAATGTTACTGCTGGGATAGCTTGCAGAATTATATAATTTCTTGTCATCTGACTCCATCCCAAGTGAAACCCCCACTGCTGGAATGTGGCAATATTTAGCATGTACCTGTGAAAATACATATACCTCAGATCTGTGGCAAAGACCTGAAGCCATAAAATGATAAAACACTTCCAGGACAGCACAGAAAGTTCCCTAGTTTTAGACATTGTGTCTCTTTGCTGCCTTAAAGTAATTTAATTTCAGCTATTTTTCTGAAATTTACTAGACTGAGATTAATCTCCTGTCTCCCAGTTTCCACTGTTAAAATATATACGTTTTCACAGTTACAATAGTGTATGTACATTTCTGTTCTTTTCCAGTAGGCCACACTGTGGGTACATTTTAAGCACCAGCATTTTGCAAACCCCTTTCAACACACATCTGTACAAACAAGTTTGTTATACATATATACAGTTCTAATGAAGTTGTGACACAAGCATCTTATATGAATCATGTTGATATTCACAGATGGCATATAATTATTTACAAAATTCCAGATAGCTGGGCTGGTAGTATCTCCCTTTGTCACAACACTTTTATAAATTTTTCACGTTTTTTTTAATCCATCTTTTATACTCTACAAACCTAAGTATCCACACCCAGTTTCTTTTCCACTACAAGTCCCATCATGCTTTCCAACTCATACCATGGTATCATTCTAACATCACTACTCTTCTGCCTAGGCCTATTAACACAAACATCTCCTTCAAACATAAACATATAGAAGCACCCATAAAATACCTCCCCATGCCTTACCTCTTGACATCTACATTAACAGTTTCTCTAACATCACATCCTCCTTAATCAACCATAACTACATTTACCTTAAAAACTTCTATTTCCTCCCAGCAATGTTAAATACTAAGTTAATAACCATCAAAGAGTCCAGGCATAATAACAACGCCAAGTTTCATCATAACCTCACAGTTAATCTCCTCAAACTTTCACTATGTGAAGACATCCATCCCAATCCTGAGCCCACACTATCAGTCACCCCCCCAGTCTTCTCCCAGAAAAAAGTTACTGCTAACTACATTAAATATATATAGTATATGTAACAAAACAACAGAATTTCACTCTTGACTAAACCTCTACTTCCCAGATATAGTTGCAGTTACTGAGACATGGCTAAAGCCACATATCCAAGACAGTGAAATTGTCCCTTCAAGTTATAACATTCTGAGAAATGACTGAATCCAAAAAGAAAGCAGGAAGTGTGGCATTAGTATATCCTACCAACTTATCAATCACCCCCTCTCCAAACCCATCCCATCCTTCAACAATGCTGAAATACTCTTTAACTTCTATGACCATAAGTAATACTAAACAACCATGTATCAGTATAATATTTATATCTCCTGGCCAAAACATCCCTATTGTCAAAGACTTTCACTCCTGGAGCTCCGAGAATATCAAAAATGATGCAATCATCATGAGTGACACAAACATTTACAAGCAACATATGATTTCCACTCCCTCAACAAATAACATACCTCAATGGCTTTACATAACTTACCACCAGTCCTACAAGAATTAAAATAACAACCAAAATAACAACCAACCAGGTACGACCTTAGGCTGGATCCTTGTAAAAGGTCCTCTCAAATACTCCACCAGTCCTACAAGAATTAAAATAACAACCAAAATAACAACCAACCAGGTACGACCTTAGGCTGGATCCTTGTAAAAGGTCCTCTCAAATACTCCAACTCAAATATCTTTCCAAATGTCCTAAGTGACCATTCACCAGTTTATACCTATAGAACCCTTCCTCATGAATCAAAACCCCAAACCTATAAAACATCCAAAAATTTAACCAGATTTAATCAACAACTACTTAACAATATCCTAAAAGCCATAAATTGGACCCAACTAAAAACACTACAACTCGATAATGCCTTATCTCATTTCAACAAGATTTTCTTAGATACTCCAACTCAAATAGCTAGCATGTTTGACTCCCATTTTATTGAAAGTATACAAAAATTTGTAAACTTTTCCACACCTAATGCTAACACCAAGCACACTGTAAACTTAAGCCAAACAAACTATGAGAGCACATGCTCCAACAAAAACATCCCTCCTCCTCTACATCATGACTGTACATAGAACTACATTAACCACTTTAACCCTACAATCTGTATCAACCTCTCTTATACACAAACTTCTCACTAAACTAAAGCATTGTTCTCTCTCTGCTGATAATCTCCCATCCGAAAACCTAAAGCTCATCACAGATGATATAACCTACCTGTTAGTGCTCTTATCAGTAGGCCTAACTCTGAATCCAATATTCCTAACCTCTGGAAAAAAATCCATCATTATTCCTTTACATAAAGGCAGAAAAAACAGTGACTTATTTAACTACCGACCCATCCCTATCCTATCCCGTCTTTCTAAAATACTTGAAAAATGTATACACTTGCAACTGATGAAATTTCTCTTAAGTAACTCTCTACTTTCTCCCAGCCAACATGGTTTTTGGCCTGCTCACCGTGCCACCACAGCATTACTATCCTTCTATGATGCTGTGAATAAAACTATGGACACAGGCCTTTTTACCTCAGTTATCCTACTTGACCTATCAAAGGCCTTTGATAGTGTGTCACTTCAGAAACTCTTAAAACAACTATCTACACTAGAATGCTCTCAAACCACACAAAAATGGTTCTTCAGTTACCTAATTAACAGACAAGAATGTGTCAGGTGGAAAACTAGTCTATTTGTATACAGGGTAATTGTACTCTTGGAAGGCTGTGTAAGCCAAGGCGCTAAGTGTTTAATTAAATTCACTTACTTCTTGGATCGGTGGTCTTGGTGGTATTTTATTATTTTATTTTTTTGTTTTTTTAAGCTGTATTTGCTAATTGTACTGGTGTCCCTCAAGGATCCATTCTTGGACCCCTGCTCTTTAATATTTTCATTAACAACCTTCATTCTGTCTCCCTCCAAAGTACACTCATCCAATATGCTTATGATTCCAGCCCTGTCTCTATTTCCAATAACCCCCAACACCTCTTAAAATTACTCAGGAATTATTCACCTCTATTGATACTTGGTTAAATAATGCTCAACTACTATTAGACCGTAATAAAACTAAGCTCCTACTATTCTCTCCAAAGCCATCCACATATGACTTCAAAATTTTCCAACAAAATAAAACCCAAATTGAAATAGTAACTCAGGCTAAACTACTAGGTATAATTATTGACAAACTCACCTTTGAACAACATAAACTAAATTCAATAAAAAAAACTCACATCAAACTTGGCAAACTCTACAGACACAAACAGTTCATGAAAACCTCAACCAAAACAACACTTGCAAATACCCTTCTACTTCCTTTCCTCTTCTATGGGGCACCTATACTGCCTAACCTCCATATATCCCTAAAGAATAAACACTAAGCTTGCTATCATAAAATTGCCAAATTTGTGGCTGGTTTTCCCAACAGTGCTCACCATTTTTATACCGTCAACAAGCTAAACTGGCTAGACTTTCCCCATTACCTGAATTACATTCCATTGTCCTTCACTCATAAACTGATCTATAAACCTGACAACTGCCCTGCCTTAAAGTCTATCTTACAGCCTTATATCATACCAGGAAATCTCCAATCAACCAACAAACTACTATTAGAATTACAGCAGACACAGCCTCTACTCCTGTGCCATAGTTAAACTTTGGAACACCCAACCTCCCACTATCTCTGCTATTGAATCACTTATATCCTTCAAACTCGATCTAAAAAATATTACCTAAACTCTCATATTTGCCTATGCTCCTGAATAATCTATGATATTTAATATGTCTTCAGCCAACTGCCCCTCTCCTCCCCTCTCTACACCCATCCTTTAAACTATCATCTGCATCTATTCTCTACCCTATCTTTCCATAACTCCTAACATAATTATATACTGTCACTCTGAAATTATTCTATAATCAGTCTTTCCATAACTTCAGCCTATGCTTCCCCATCCTTCATTACATCCTTCTTTCATACACAGCCCTAACTAATACAGTATAATGTAATACATGCTGATTTTAAAATGCTGTATAATGTACTACAAGCTGAATTTTACTTGCATGTTCAAACTCTTGTTAATTAATAGATGTAAAATTTCTTGGCTGAGCAATATTGTTAAAAAAGTATATATGTGTATGTAGATATATATATAATATATATATATATATATATATATATATATATATATACACAAAACACACACACACACACACACACACCCACACAGTATTTTGTCTGTATCATTCCTGGACACGTATGACAATGTATTTTAACCTGTTATTGTGTATCTCTGTTTGCCTACACTTGTACTACTGGAGCTTTTCTCCGTCAACCTCCACTGAAAATGGGTTCCTGACCCAGTTGGACTTTCCTGGTAACCAAGTGTCAATAAATAAGTATATATATATATATATATATATATATATATATATATATATATATATACACATATAAAAAACACTCACACACACACACACACACACACACACATATATATATATATATATATATATATATATATATATATGTATATGGGTCTACTTTTACTAACCAAATTTACACTTCTTCAAATCATAGTTGACTGACTGTACTTCAGCGAAAGAGCATTCCACTGAAAGCATGGACCTCCCAACTTTTTTGATGTGGTAACAAGTGGCTGATTTACTCCACTAAGTGGTGGTATCTTCAGTCTGTGGCAGAACCATGTCTTAGATGGAGAGGTTTGTATTCTGCTACATGTCCCAGTAGTAATCTAATGTACACTGTTCTGCCTTTGCAGTTCTTTTAATACATTTGATAGGTCTTCCTTATAATAGAGGCACAAGTAACTATGCAACATGAGTAGAAGTGGTTCCATTTCAGGACTGTAGTTTAGCCATTGAACTTCCTATCCTGAAGCAGGCCATGGGGCTTCATCAGTGACTCTGATGTGTCCTTTGTGCAGCTCTTGTGGACATATGAAGTAGTTCTTGACTTGGTGGCAGAGTTCCCTATTGATCAGGTAGTGAAGAGGATTAAGGTTTTGAGCCATCATTAAACTGCTTCCTACAGTCAAGGGCATGGGGTTTGACTCCTTCCTCCATTGTATGGCTGACGTATGATTCTGAACAAGTTACTTAACCAGACAGCACTCCCAGATCACCCATAAAAAAGGACGCTTGTGTCACTGAGCTTTCCTGGTTAACAAATGTATAAAATAAAATAAAAAGCTGGCTTCAAGATTAAGGCTATACGTTGTTAATGACTTGCTTCCTGTGGTCCAGTGTTTGATTCCTTTTAGCTTTCATTTGCCTGCTGTGTGATTCTGGGCAAGTCATTAATCAGACAGTTAAGAGTTCTTTAACACAATATGTCAGGTTGTCCTGTGTGAAAGATTAAACTTTGCAGGAGTCTTCTGCACCTTGGTGTCTTATCATAAGGTTCAGGACTTTTTATTCCAGAAAGAGAATTTATGACTATGCATCCAATTACCAAGATAATCTGGCTGCTCTGGGAGCATTAGAGGGACTACAGCCCAAGCAACCCAAGTTCAAGTAGAGGTTTGGTTGCCTGAGGAATTGACAGGAGGTTGGTGGTGAGTATCCTGGTATCCTGGAGGGGCAAGACAGTTCTGCATATAACTTTGTGAGTCCTGGCAGAGGCTGGAACTTGGGAATGTTAATATCAAGTTGGGGAGTTGGAGCTGAGTAGGCATGTCCCTATATGGTTATAGGTGGGACACACTCTCATTGTAGACATTCATGGCCCATTACAACTGACAGCAGGGCTATGCTCTCAGCATGGGGGTGGGGGCTAGGCAAACAGAAGAGTCCCTCATTGGATGGATGATGGCTCATCTGTTGAGCTCCTCTTGCCTGCTTGTCGTGTGGTGAGTCTAGCCCTTAGAACCTTCACAGGGAGGAAAATGCCCACTTCACTGCAAGACTCTTCTTGGAAGAAAGGCCATTATGGCAAAGAGTGCATGTGGATCTGCTGGGGTAAGAAATGCAGGTACAGGCAGTAGGGCTGGCAGCTGGTTACCTGCTGCAGATGAAAAAAAAACATTTTGAAATCATCCAGAGTACTGATAGCACAAGTTGGTTGGTTTTCTAGCTATGGAATGCACTAGGTTAAAGGTTATGCTCCTATCCCACCAGTAATTTTTAATTTATTTGTTGATGTAGGTTGAAAATCCTTGGTATGGGTATTTAAGGTGCTGTTGATACTGTGGAGATGCAAGAGCTCAAACAGGGCAGGATCTTTCATGGGTCAAAAAGCATGGAGTTAGTAGGAAGCTAAGTAAAAGGAGGCTACTGCCACAAACCCATAGTTAGGTTTGAGCAGTGCTTCAGGTGCAGGCTGTTAGAGGCATGATCGGTAATGCCATTTGCATGGAAGTGCAATGCCAGCATTCACTACAAACAGTCATTCATTTAAATATCCACACTTAGATGATGTAATCCATAGCCTTATATATAAGCCTGGTCAGAATAATGGATCTGTAATTGCCTGGATTGGTGGTAGAGCCATCCTAATGTAGTGGAATCACAGTGTTAGTTGTCCAAATAGCAGGTATATAGTCTGTGGATAGGGTCTTCCAGTCTATATTTAGCAATGAGTTGCAGGCAACCCAGTACACCACTTGTCAGAATCTTAGAGAAAGCTACAGCCTCACAGCTTCTAGAACATAGTGAAGTCTACGGAGTACTTACAGGTCATTAATGCAGCTTTACAAACTGACAAGGCACCAGTACAATGCTTCTCACTCTGGCATATGCATTCTTTTATAAAATGAATGCTTTTGTGGAGCTGTCCTCAGTAACCTCTCAAAGGCATTTGACTGCATAGATCATTCACTTCTCATTCCCTTCTCATTCCCTTTATGAACCTTGACTCCACCTCTTTAAACTAGTTCTCTGAATTATCTGTTCATAATTATCCAGCCTCACGCCTATTCCTGTCTCCTCCCATCCTTACCGATTTAATCTTTGCTCTTTATATTAACTGCGTTGCGTCATAATATTCTTCTCTATGTAGATGACTTTTTTATCAGTTAATCTGGCCAAATGTTTCAGGCCATCTGTATATCAGTCAATACTACCCAGGCTGGACTTTTTTTTTTTGGTGGCATATGACTCAGCTGGTCTGAAGACATTTAAAAATTTACAGGGTCTGATGGTGGGCCTCTAAAATATAGTACAATCTATAAGACATCTTGAGCTCTAGTTTGACTGATTACGTACCTTCTCTTATCATGCCCTGAACATGAAGACCAGACTTATCTCAATGCCCTACAGATGAATTAACAGCTGGCTAATAAAACAAAGCAGGATTCCCACTGGCATATACATACTTCTTCCAATACTTAAGCACTCCCTACCCATCACTGCAAAAGCTTCAAACAAAGCAAAACCACATTTCCTATTTTATAGTTGGGTGAAGCCCCAGACCTCATGATTGCCAGGTGATAAAACAAGCAGGCTGGCTCCCAGTATCACAAAGAATAACCATCCTCATGAGCACACTTATTTATAAGATCATTCACGTGAAACAGCATAAAGCCTTGTAAAGAGTGATCTCTGGCAAACAGTGCTCCAGGACACTCAGATTCATTGGTCATTTCACATTACCATAATGTAGGTGTTGACCGAGGATTGTCATACCTTGTCCCCTCTACCTAAAACTAGCTTCCCATGATGTCCAGCAGCATCTTATTCTTGAGTCTTTCACCATTCAGCTTAACGTGTACCTGTAAAATCAGTGTGTGTGTGTGTGTGTGTGTGTGTGTGTGTGTGTGTGTGTGTGTGTGTGTATGTGTGTGTGTGTGTGTGTGTGTGTGTGCATGCAATGTGCTGGCTTTATCAATGAATCTGTCTAACTCATGTGATATTTTTGTTTTATCTCTTCTTAGAACTGCATTTTTATTGCTATTTTTTCACCAGCAGTATACAGTTTATCCCTTGTAAATAATTGTTTCAAGTTTCTTCTTTATATTGTTCTTATTATGTATGTATGTATGCAGATATCAGTGCATGTGTGTGTAAGTATTTATTTATTCATTGACTGTTTGTTAACTAGATAAGTGTTCTGGACCAGGGACCCTTTTCAAGATCCAAAAGTACAGATTACAAGAGAGTAAAGTACATTTACAGGCAATATAGTTGGTTGTTATACATACGTCAGGTAGAGACAATTCTTGAGATATAGACACTCATGAATGTAACCCAAGCAAAGTTGTTTGTAAATGAACAACATTAATCATATAGTTAGCAAAGAGTAACATACACATTTAACAAAATATTTACATTATATACAGTGTATATGGTTGTATTATTAAGATATTAATGGCATGCAGTGACTAACTGCATTTGTGCACTACTATATAGTTATGTATCTTTGTATTATGCTGCATTCTCATGCTGTATAACAACATTAATTAATTCATTCATTAATTAAATTAATAAAGGCAAGGTAAACAGTCTGAAGAAATGCAATGGAGTTTGTCATATTAGAATTCTAATAAACATCAGCATTTACATTTCCTAAAATGCTGCTGCTCATTTGGGGTGTAGTGGGCATCAGACAAAACCAGAGGGTGTGGGGGAGGAGTGTAGTTATGCATGCAGACATTTCTTTGTTTAATGTTTTACCACATTTACTCTGTCTGTACCTTTTATTTCATCATCCTACTATTTGAGTCTGTTTCATTCTGATACCCCATGGTCTTGCCCCACAGTGAGGTTGTCATGGCAACCCAAGTCAATGCTGTGGAATGTCTATACCTCAGATGTCAGACCTAACTGTAATTGATAGAACTATGCCCTTCTACATAAGTAAGGTAAACAAGCACACATCCATGCAGTCAACAGGTATGTGCTGAATCTGACATTCTGAAGGTCATCTGAAGGTGACTGCATAAGCATGTCCTGTGCTGGCTTCATGGCACAGAAAGAGAGCAAGAGAGATGAAGCTCTGAGTATAACCTGACTAACCTGCATGTGCTTAATTACTCATGTGCTGTAGAGGCTGGCAGAGGAGGTCAGGGTATGACAAGGAGGAGCCTGCATGCATGTTCAGAGGAAGAGACTGATGATGTGTGTCCCAAAGCATGCTGTCCACCTACAGTCTCTAGTGGAGAACAGAATAGGTGAAAGTATCTGCCTACAGGGGGAATCAAGATATTGTAGGTAAGATCACTCACAGAAATCACAGAAATGAGTGACAAGCCATCAAACTGCCAGGCTGTATGCTTGACCTTTGAGACTTTAAAAGCATGATCATGACAAAACAAGGCTTACACACACACAAAAAAAATCTTCTGGCGGCTGTCTGGATGCCAGCCACACCAATGCATTGCTCTCACCCCATAAAGAATGAGTGTTAGCAACTGTGGCAATGGCTTGATGGTTGGCAAGCATGGAGGAGGCAAATCTCAGCAAAAAAAATCATGCTCTGTGCTGCAACACAGGCAGCCTTCCTAGTATGTTCTTGTGCCATCCCTGCATTTGTACACTCCTAGCTCCTCCAGACCTTCTCTATGTCATGTTACTGACTACAAACACATAGTAACCGTACTGAAGCAACACTGGAGAGGTCCTACATAAGCTTGTCCTAGGGGTTAAGGTCCATCTTCCCTATGAAAAGTACTGCCATCGTATCAAAAACTTAGTCAGGTGCTCTTCAGTTTGCATTTTTTACACAACTTTTTCTATTTCCTGTTTTGCAAAGATGCTTAAACGAACTGCAGTTTTCATCAGGCTTCCCTTTATATTTATCTAACCGTGTCACTTACTTGCTACCTGAAGTTATGACTTTCCATTTTGTTACTACCTTGTGTTGCAACAAGTATGTATGTGATCCTGCTTTCACTGAATTATAAGCAGCAGTAAATCAGCAAACTGGAACTGTGTTTTGATGTGTTTTTAACTAAGTGAATAAATAAGAGGAAAGAGAAATGCATTTTTAACAATTATCAGAACTTGCATTAGACTTAAATATACATTTTGTAAACTGCCCATTTTGAGGTTTAGACTTCTAGCATTGAGTAGCATTACCCTTAGATTTTGTTTATTTGTATCTATTATGGTGGGGCATTTGATGTTTGAGCCTTGTCTAAAAAAGGCACTATAGGGGCAGCAAGAGCCTTAGCCAGTGTCCGGAATCCCAGAGGCTACAGGTGCAGGCCATCTCTGGCAAAACATCGTGGCCTGGCGATCATGTTATCCCAGGCTGACAGATACTGGAGCCCCTTAGATAAACATAACATGGTCTATGTCATACATGATAATTTAATAAAGATGTTTCTTGTTTAAAAAAGCTGCCTTTATGTAGATGTAAGCCACATGAGTAATATAGGCTGCAGAATTTAGCTTCTTAATGTTATCAGTAATCAGTTTTATATGTATTTGCTTCTTCCTAATGTTTTGTTAGTTTATATTCCTAGGTAGTTTTAATTATTGAAACAGTGCTTAACTGTACTTATTTACTTATTTTTTTCTTCTCCCTCTTTTTATTATCTGTGGTGCTACTGAACATCTGTGATTCTTCCACAATTCCAACAGTGGGATGAAGTTAGTGTCCTAGATGATAAAAAACAACTTATTCGGACATTTGAGGTCTGCAACATTAATACTCCCAATCAAAACAATTGGCTAAGAACAGCATTTATCTATCGGCGGGGGGCCCAACGTGTACATGTCCGTATCAAGTTCTCTGTGCGGGATTGTGCCAGCATGCCAAACATTGTATCATCATCTTGTAAGGAAACTTTCACTTTATACTACTATGAAGCCAATTCTGATGATGCCACAGACAGTAGCCCAGCCTGGCAGGAAGGTCCTTGGCAGAAAGTGGACACTATTGCAGCTGATGAGAGTTTCTCAAAGGTGGACAGTGCTGGCAAGATCCTGAAGATTAATGTGAAAGTGCGCAGCTTTGGACCATTGTCTAAGCAGGGATTCTACCTTGCCTTCCAAGACTCAGGTGCTTGCATGTCACTTATAGCTGTGCAGGTTTTCTTCCATAAGTGTCCAGCAGTCATCCGAAACTTTGCTTCATTCCCAGAGACATATGCCGGTGGGGAGAGTACATCACTAGTAGAGACTCTTGGAGCCTGCATCTCCAATGCAGAGGAGGATGGATCCATGGTAAAATTGCACTGCAATGGTGAGGGAGAGTGGATGGTGGCAGTTAGTCAGTGTATGTGTAGAGCTGGCCATGAACCCGTGGGTGACAGTGTTTGCAAAGGTAAGAAATTTGTACATTCAGAATTTTTTCTTTTGATGCAATTCCATTTTAATTATACATAGTGATGTATATGTTGAATTTTAAAGTAGTCTGCATTTAGGCATTGAAAGAAAATGCTAGTGTCTGAACCATTAAGAAAATAAATTTTGCATTCAAAGTGCCCACATTAAAACATTAAAATACATTCATCAGAGCTTGCAAATCAGGTTACCTTAAAATACTTGTATTATTTTCAAATACGTGTTTGTCTCTGTTGGGCTGAATTATAAATGCCATTCCTGTCTCTTGCTTTTGGGGAAGGTGACCAGTAAATGTACAAGATCCATAAAGGTAACAATACCCTGTGTGCTATGTCAGCCAGTGTGTAATAGAAGGAATCAGTCAAAAAGGTGTGGTTGTTCAAGGTACTAAAATATTTTCTCTCTCTCCTAATTCCTGAATGTGGCCACACTTGATGTTTAGAAATGAACATGGTAGGGTATGTTTTAAAGATAGAAATGAGTCTAATTCAATGCATAATGTCTGTTTTTTTTCTGTGCACTCATTTACCCTTTAGCAGACTGACTGAGGGTCTAAAAATCCCAATGTTAATAACGCTGGCTATCTTGAGGTAGGTCTGGTAGAGACAAAGGGATTGGTTTCTGTGTAGGCTGACTACACTGTATGAGTAAGGCAGCGATACCTCTTGTCATTGTAATCCACATTAAGAAGCAGACTCAGATGAGGGAAAGAAAACTGGGTATGACTTACTGAGAGTTCGACAGCTTCTCCTTTTCTATGACAGGTGCTTTGCCATATCAAATACTAAACTGTAAACATGGAGCGTTACAGCACTGATCTGAAGCAGTCAAATACATTGAATAAGTCTGTTCTTTGACTGTATTTTCGCATACACATCCATGATGCAAGGAGAAACAGGAAAGTGCAAGTGCCATATCTTGCTAGGTGTTGTCCATCTTTGCAGATCTGCAAATATATTTCCATAGATACTTCCCTTTATTCATACATTATTTGAAGTGTCTGGTTAAGCTGACTGTTTCAGAAAATACCTAGACTCTCCATTTATGCTATACAAGAGAAATAAGTATTGGTGAAACATGTTGATAGTCAGAGGAATCTGGCTTTCTCGCATTAGTGCATTATTAGAACTTGTGTCATTGTGTGATCATCAACCACTTTGCTGAAACAGTGTTATTTTTCAGTGGCTCATTTGCATGTCTCCCATGATGCCTTGATAAATGAAGGTTTGCAAACAGTTCTGTAGAGATGTTTTTGTTTTGCCAGGGTGTTTTCTGTCTGGAATGCGTATGCATCTCTCTTGGGACTTTTGTTATATTTTTCACCTTATTTAGTACCTCCTGTCCCTAATAAACTATGGACATACCAAACACGCAGCACGAAAATAAAATCTTATGAATTCCCAATCTGATGTGACACAGGAAATGCAGAGTATTTCAGCATTTTAGATTAATAATTTAACCAATGAAATATAGAATGGATAGCTTTTACACTGTCAGTAGCAGTATATTTTTTTTAAACTATGGTAGTTTTAGGGAGAATGGAAAATGTACATCTTTCTACTCATTGCATACCGAAAACGTACATTTATCAAAGGCTATAAATTTATGTTAGAAGGTGCAAGTGAATGTGTGTGTGTGTGTGTGTGTGTGTGTGTGTGTGTGTGTGTGTGTGTGTGTGTGTGTGTGTGTGTGTGTGTGTGTGTGTGTGTGTGTGTGTGTGTGTGTGTGTGTGTGTGTGTGTGTGTGTGTGTGTGTGTGTGTGTGAAGGAGAGGACATGGCTGGGACCTTGGAGTGATACCTCTGCAGGGATAGTAAGCACCAGAGAACAGCTTCAGGGTCATGTAAAGTGACATATGCACATTCCAACTTGAGACAACTGAATGGCATCAGTATCTTATCAATTGTTATGAGGCATTAAGAAACATAAGGTGTATTTTTACATTTTGCCATTATTGTGGTTGAACATAGTTATATAGACAGCTCCGAATTCAAACTAACTAAAGTGGTCTTTTTTTTTACTGTACAAAATGTATACAAGTGCACCACTGCTGTTCCAGTATTTCAGTGGCTGTACAGGTATCACCTATGAAAATTCTCTTCATGTAAACAACAGGTAATGGCACTGTGATCAACCTAAACCTTTTCTGATGTCTGTCCACTGTATCAGACTCAAGATGTTCTCCAAGCCATGATGAGGTAAATGCTTTTGACAAAGGGCAGAACTATTCCTTCTATTTGCTAAGGCATTGAGAGGCTTCATGATAAAATGTTGATAACGTCATCAACATTCAGATGCGCAACCACTAAACTAGAGAAAACTTGACAATCAAACTCACTGTTTCAGTCATAAAATTTTTAGCAAGATGACATTACTCCTCCTGTAACCCCAAAGTGAGGTGTTATGTGTACAGAACCTATATTAAGTCTGAGAGCAGTGTGAGAGAAAAGTGAACTATCTGAAATACCACAATCTCAGTATTTAAATATGTCAAACAAACTGCATATTTGTAGTCACACATTAGTCAGTCACAAATGATTTGCAGTAAAGCCTGTCATCCACAATGGGAGAATCAAACTGGAAAAACACAGAAATCAAAACCATGAATCAAGTCTCTATGTAGGAACAGCTGGTAGGCAAAGAGTTCCACCAAATTCAACTTGAAATACATTTTTTTAATAGTAAAATCCAAAAAACATATCAAACTCAAGTTACAAAAAAACAGAAGTTGAGCTCTTTTGTTTTTATTAGCAGACCAGAATGGTCCCTCTAAGATTTTTAATCAGTGTCAGTTAATACTGAATGAAGCTGTAACAAGTTTTTGTATTTAAGGAGTAGTATAACATGTACAGAACCAGTTCTGATGAAGTTTCTGGTAATGAGCTGTTCCTGCATTGAGATTTGATTTCTGACATCCACAAAGGGCCACGCCAATAACAGAAGCCTGTGATCTCTTTGAAGTGACTGGAATTTTGAGAGGTAGGAGATGGAGTCAGAAATTCTAATAAATACTCATACCTCTAAACTGGCCCTATTTTTCAGAATGCCCCTGAATTTCCCCACATATTTTTTACCTCGTCTCATAAAATATTTGATTTTCTGGCAAATTCCTAAGGATTACAGTCACTGGTTAGTTCCATACTTCTTAGTTAGAAAATGCATGTTGTTAAGCTGTTGTTTTATTAACATTTGAAGTAAATTAAATTTTCCCTGACTTTATGCCTTTGTCCACCTACTATTTTTGGCTTTGTCAAAAATTCGTGAGCAAAGAAGTTCAGAAGGAATGTAAATCCTAAGTAAAGAGAAGGCTATGCCACATCTGCCCTTCAATAAAAATAAATCTAACTGTATCTCTGTGGATGCATCTCTGATAAAACACAGACCCAGGAATCTTTAACAGAGTAATTAAAAAACTGCCTCCCACTGAGAAACTGCAAAATAAACCACTATTCCACTTCCTGCACAACATATCCACTGAGGTAAGGTCATATAGTGTACAACAAGGACCAAGTGTAGCTGTTTGGCGTTGTCATTAATTCAATGGACTGAGCCCAGCATGTACAGGTTACTGCTCCCTGACCTGCTAACTTGCTGTCCTCAGAGGAACCATTTATGTATTTAATTTTGTTTAGCAAGGGGGAGCACTGACGAAATGTGATCACTTTCAGGCTTAGTCCTGGTGCATCCATCTCCTTCCCCAAAGCCTCAGAGCCATCTTTCTTTTTTGAGGGTAGATGTGCCAGGGTTTTTGCAACCTCTGGGTACCATGCAAATTCTGTGCCTAATGAAATTCAAAGGAGTGAGTTGGTTTTGCTGGTACTAATGTATAAGAGTGCTGCCATATTTTAAGAATAAATAAATCATAAATAAATAAAAGCTTGTAATGGACATGGTCATTTGTAAGATTCTGGTTACAAGATGGTTACATCTATAATGCAGGATTCTTATAATCTCTGGATAAGTATATCAGATGAATTACATATTCTGTGCATTACTGCTTATAAGTTCATAGGGTCATATGTGTGTACTACACTAATGACCACTGAGTCCTTTTTAAGCCTGGCTATTCATCCCAAATCTTCTGACAAGCTCTGGTACCCTTAGTAGTGTAGGGGCTTAGGAGATGAAACATGTAAAAGCAGGGGCCTGAGAGATGACCCATTTACAGGCTGACTGCGTCCATTAGAGACATTGGTGCCAAACCAGGGATGAATTTCCTGTTCCTTATCAAGTTGTCTAAGTTACTGTTGAACTGAGTTAGGGAGGAACTCTGTTTCATATGGATGGACAGCCTTCTAGAGAAGAGGTGGTGTCTGGGATACATACCTGTATCTCTAGCAGGTAATATTTATATCACAGGCAAGGTTTACATCTTTAAAATTGATAAATCTGGCGTTGTTTGTTTTGCAAATATGGAGCAGGTTCATCAAAGTCGGGATCTGAAAATGCTTTATTTGCCAGACATAACTCTCCCCTCAGCAACCTGTAGGAGACAGAATACAGGGACAGGACTTTGAGGCAGTGTGCATAGAACATGTTATGAACACCCGGTATTCCTTTAGTGAGGAACCTCTGTGTGCACGCCAGTTATTGGATGTGCCTAGTTAAGTACATACCAAAGGGGCATTGTACTCAGTGATAGATCTGATGATTGCCAAATACAATGGAACAATCACCTCCTTGGACCTAGATGCTATATCTTTGTTTATAAGTTGAGCAACATAGAATGATTTCCTCAATGCCGTAGAGACATGGTCAAAGGCTAGATTACTGTCTAAGTATGTCCCTAAGTCCCTGACTAGTGGGCCAACTCTTAGGGTTGTTTTGTCAATATGGTAGTTGCCAGATGTGTCCAAGTTCCCAAAGGATTCTATTATGTAGTTCTTACCATTAGGTTTAGTCCATGGCTCTGACACCAGTTATTTGTTTGTGTCAGACCTTTTTGGAGAGCATTATTGTCGGGGGGGATTATATGACTGTTCCTAATCTGCAATAATTTGCAAATTTGGTCAGTCAAAGGCACTTGACATTGAACTTGACTTCAGAAAAGTAGATGCCAAAATGGAGTGGTCCCGGGACTGATCCCTGAGAGGCCCCTCTGGTGACTGGCCTTTTTGTAGAGGTAGACCCCCCCCCCCAATTCTAACTTCCTGAGTCCTGTCTGTGAGTGACTGGATATCCACCAGGTGATATTAGGGTTTATACCTAACCTCCTAAGTTTGTAAACAATGCCATAGTGAGTAATTGTGTCAAATGCCTTGGCCATGTCAAGGTAGGCAGATTTTTGACCCTCATCCATTGCTTTGGTGACCTTCTCAAAGAAGTCCACAGGGTTGAGTAGGCATGACTTGCTGTTGATTAAACCAAATTGGGTTGGATCCAATGTCTAAGGTTTTCCTATGTCATTATTGAGCATTTCCAAGATTATTCTTTCCATGGCTTCGCATACAGGACTAGTGAGACTTAAGGGTCTGTAGTTTCCAGGATCCGTAGATGGCCCACCTTTGTGCAGAGAGATGATGGTTACTGTTTTCGATGAATGAGGCATGATGCCTGACTGGTAGGCCTGATAGACTGAGTTTCATGCAATTTAGAAGTTAGCTTGGGATATTTCAGGACCACCAATGCAGTGTTCTTGGCCTTAGAGACCACTTAATAGTAGGAAGTTAGCCTTAGAGTAGTTCCTGAACATTCCAGAATTAGCTTGGGTTCCAGGTTTTAATTTTACTTTAAAGTAGACCATTTTGTGGTCTGACCTTACCAGAGAGGACATTATATTAGGAGCAGTGTACTCCGCAGTGCTATTCCATATTTGTGATGACCAGATTCGGTATGTGTATGCCCGTGGTCGGTGTTTTGGCAGTCTGGTCCAGGGACTTTGTGTTTACAAAGACCAGGAATCCCTGTGCTTGCACATTTGGTGTCATATTTGATTCCCAGTTATTAGTCGGGTAGTTAAACGTCCCACATGAATATGGTACTACGTTGGATGGTGAGTGTCTCTACTAAGCTTAAGTAAATGTTATGGATTTCCTGAATTTCCTGCTCTCCCATTACACACTGTGAACATCATATGTTGGCAAGCAGCAGCTGAGAGGTACTGATGTTCTGGCAGGAGCAAATATGAGACCAATTGAATTAGGAGCCTCCCTCTGAAGATTTAAGTAATCAAGATATTTTTCCTGAGATACTGCTGTATTTATTCTGAAACAAAATAAAAACAAGGCATGTCTTGTGATAGAAATATGTATTATTTCTGCAGTTCCTGATTTAAGGATTAAATTTCAAATACTAGTGGGAGAAAGAAACAGAGAGTTCTTGTGCACTCCTATTTATTTTGATCACTGATGAAGAGCTGAGTCACATTATAACCCAGAGCTACATTTTGCAATATCAGAAAATGAAACTATGTATATTTTATTTATAAAATACTGGATACTATGGGTTTGGTTCCTTTGAACTATGGCCTATAAACAGGATTTAAGCACCTCATTTATTTGCCTTTTATTTCATGCTTCCGTTTTATTTTTAGCTCGTACACCCATTACACTTGCTTGTTGTAAGGTGTCTTTTTTTTGAGAATCAAGTAGTTGCTGGTTTGCAAACATTTAATCCATGAATATAAAGAGGGTTAGACACCAAAAAACATTGTCATTGTCATGGTGCGTAACCACTTTAAAAATACTTTTTTGGGTGAAGTGCTTTTCATATTTTATAGGTAAGTACTAAGCTAGCTGCCCTTGTGGGCCATTTTAAACCTAGCCAATTTCCCCTTTTGTGCTTCAGTTAACCTATTCCATTTGGTTAGAGATTGGTCTTTCCCATTCCATGGTCGATAATAATATATTACCCTAATGAGAATGACCAGGACCATCCCATAGACAATTTGTGGAGACCCATGCATGGTGTAAAGCATCTAGGAGCTGCCTCTGTCCATTAGTATTACAGGGGTAGTCTTGTAGTAAATTTTCTGTTTCCCTTCCATAAATCCAAGTTGCGCTGAGATACGGACAGGGATGAACTTTGTTTTATGTAAATGAGGAGTCAGTTCCAAAGTCTGTTTTCAGCTTTACCCTTGTTTTGCAAAAGGTGCTGTCATCCTCTCTAGGGAACCGTCAAACAAAAATTAATTGTATAATGAAGTGTGTTAACATGGTAATTTGTTTATTATCTGCATTATAAAAATTAAAGAAATTCTCTATTTTTACATTAGCACTTTTGCTGTTTCTGCCTGAATTGCAAAATAGAATACTTATGCTACTGTCTTTAGACTGTGATTGTCAATGTTATTTCATTTGTGTTAAAAAGATTAATTGTGGTAGAATAATCTCTACAGAGTCATATGATCCATTGTAAAAGGTTGCATGGAAAAATTACAACATTATTATCACTTAGTATGGTTCATGATCATTTAAATGTTATGCTGTTAAGTACATTAAAAATTAAGAGGAAATCATTAATGTTCCCTCGGCACTTTTGTTGTTTCACTCTGAATAGTGCATTAGTTTATTTATTAATTTTATTCTTTGACTGTAAATATGTGTGGTTAAATCTAACTCAGAAACAAATGCTATACATGTGCAGTACAGTGGTGTAACAGTTAGCATTAGTCCCTGACAGTGCATGGTTCTCATGTTTGATTCTGAGCTGAGGTGCTTTCTGAGTTAGCAGCCCTTGTGTCCATCCTAGGTTACGATGTGCTCCATTTTCCAGCTACAACTCAAAGATGTGCTGCAGGTGAATCATATGTTTGCAGGGAAGCATGATGTAAGGTCACCTGTGAGTTCATCGCTGCCAACATTGCTGTATACAGCTTATAAAAGTAGCCATGTGGTGTCACACCATACGTGTCACATATGTCATACAATCAAATGCCCATAGGTGTGCCTGCATAAGAATAGGTTCATAGGTTCATAGGTAGGTACTAGGCTATCTCCCCAAGGGCATTAATAAGCCTAGCTAGACTGTGTCAGCTTTTGCCACCACATTAATTAATTAACTGATCCTTTGTCAAGCAGAGCCAATAAAGTGATCCCAGGGGTGTATTTTCTGTTACCCATCCACTCATCAAGGTTTCTCTTGAAGAATGTTAGTGAGGGGCTCTGCCTAATGTAGTTTGGAATTTTGTTCCAAAGCATGGGGAGTCTCTGTGACAGGAATCTATCCCTCCAGCATGTTCTATTTATTGTTGTGGCGATGTTTAGCTCACTAGAGCTCACTACTCGTAGTGACATATATATCTTTAGGTGGAGCATGTCCATCAATTCTGAGTTGGACATGGCTTTGTAAGTCAGGCAGAGGTTACCTCTGAGTAAGCAATATGCCACTGAGTACAGCCGGAGTTTTTTCAGTCAGGCTGCATAGGACATATGTTTGAGGCCAGTAATCCTCTTGGTGAGGTACTTTTGTGGTCGCTCCAGCTGTTGGAAGTGTCTTGTGAGGTACATCCCAAATGGAGCACTGTAGTCTATGATGGGTCTGATGAGTGACGAGTAGAGCGGCACTATAACCTCTTTATTTCTAGATGCAAACCCTTTAGTAATTAGATGGGCCACATAGAAGGATTTCCTAACTACTTTGGCAATATGATTGCCAAAGGAGAGATTACTATCTACCTGGGTCCCCAGATCTCTTATTATCTCTTCTGTATTAAGGGGGCTGCCACCTATGTGGTAATTCGTGGGTGTTTTATTTTTCCCAAATGGGATGACTATGCATTTTTTGGCATTTAGCTTTAGGCCATGACTTTGACACCAGGTGTCAGTCTCACTAAGGCCCTTTTGGAGGATGTCCGTGTCAGCCGCAGAGTAAATTATGGCTCCCAGTTTGCAGTCATCGGTGAACTTGGTTAGCCATAGTCCTCCTGTTTTTGCCTGTACTTCTGAGAAGTATATGCTGAACAGTAGGGGTCCCAGGACCGAGCCTTGCGAGACACCACTTGTGACTGGTTTAGAGTCGGACCTGGAGCCTGCTATTCTTACCATGTTGGTTCTGTCTGTAAGCCAGTTGGCAACCCATCTCATGACATAGGGGTTTATGTTCAGGCTGGTGAGTTTTTCTGTAATACCCGAGTGGGGGATGATGATGAAAGCCTTGGCGAGGTCAAGGTAGGCTGTGTGAACAACCTTTCCCTCGTCTATGGCCTTGGTGACTACCTCGAAGAAGTCAATCAGGTTTAGTAGGCATGATCTGCCCTTAACAAAGCCGAACTGGGTCGGGTCAAGTGTTTGGACGTTCCCAAAGTCTTTGTTAATGAGTTCCATGATGATGCGCTCTGTAGCCTTGCAGACCAGGCTAGCTTATGGGGGTCAGTTGTGGCCCCTCCTTTGTAGAGTGGAATAACCATTGCTGTGTGCCATTCTATGGGCACATAGCCTGTGGAGAGGGTGAGGTTGAACAGCATGTTTAGGTGGGGGGTAATTTTGTTCTGTAGTTCATGCATGGTGCAGCCTGGGACACCATCTGGCCCCACTGACACTGTGTTGTTGGCTTTTGAAAGGGCTATTTTGACCTGCGCATCTGTGATTTCCGGGACACTACACTTTTCCAGTATTGTTGTGGGCCCTTTTGGGAGGTGAAGTTTGCACTGAATCTGTCTGCCAGGATGTTGGCAATATCAGTAGGTTCAGTATATTTTGTGCTATTTTGCACTAGTTCAGTGCATATCTGCGAGTTGTCAATTAGATTCTTAGCATAGCTAAAGAAGGCTTTGTGATTATCTTTTGAATCCTTGGCTATTTTTCTTTCGGAGTTAGCCTTGGATGATTTTATGAGGGACCTTAGTTTCTTACTGATACTGATCAGGGATGTCGTTCCTTCTTGGGATTTGCTTTTTTTCTGAACTAGATTCCTCCTTTTATGGTATAGTCTGTTTATGGCCGGGGTCCACCAGACTGGTTTCCTTCTCTTAGAGGAGTGAGTCTTGATTTTTCTAGGTGTCATGATCCATGCATCCGTGTAGGTGCTCATAGAGTGCATTTGTAAAGGTTTCTGCATCTTGGGCAGCATTATCCTTTAGCGTGGAGGCTGTGAAACTTACCGCCTCTGTCTTAAGTAAGGCGAAGTTTGCTTTAGAAAAGTTTTTTTACTGTGGTTTCCTTAGTTCGGGGTGGTGGTGGGGTGTGGATATCCAGAGTGATTAGTTTATGGTCTGATCTAACCAGTGACGGGTTGACCTCCGGTGTGGAACACCTGTCGCCCATGTTTGTGATGACCAGGTCCAATATGTTTTCACCTCTGGTAGGGGAGTCTACCAGCTGATCCAGGGCATTTGAGTTGATGAATTCCAGGAAGCGCTGGGCCTGGGAGTTTGTACTCGAGTAGTTTTCCCCAGTTAATGATAGGGTAATTGAAATCTCCCAAGAATGAGATGTATATGCATCCTGAGGTGGTTTACTTTCTCCTTTCTGAATGAGCCCCAATGCCTTGTACCCACTGAATACTGAGATAATCTTTGGCTCCCCCTTGACACTGTCCTGGATTAAGTGTGTAATCAGAGAATGAATGATTGGATGAATGAATGAATGAATGAATGAATGAATGAATGAATGACCTGATATGCATAAAATAATACCACGTAGAGTTATTTTATCATATACTGCAAAAACAAAACTTTTAAAATGTTGTCTTTATTTCCTGTATACTGACTTGATTACCTTAACAGAGGGCATATATTTTTCACTTAGACTTGCAATATGCTGGACAATTTTGGGTACAAACAGCTAAATCAAAATTAGGGGGGTATTACTTCAAATATATATGATGCTTTAGTTACGCTGAGTGTTCAGAATAAAGGCATTAACTTCTACTGTACTGACCAAGCACTTGAGGATAAAACATGTTTACAGGTACTAGAGTCTGTTTTTTTTTTTTACCTCTGTGTATTATTGAAGACCCAAGTGTCACTGTCCATTCATGAGCCAGAGTGCTGAAACAGTTTTAATCTTTTCTGGGTACATTTGCATATCTCTCATGATATCTTCAAAATGAAAGAGATGTTGCCCTTTTTCCAAAAGTGTATTAATTTACAACACAGTTATCAAAAAAAAAAAAAAACTTATCAACACAACCAACTCATCAATCAGTCAAAATGGCTGACAGTGCGATAGTTGCCCACACTCCTAACAAGCATGTATGCCTCCATGCAGAAAGCATGCATGCCTCCATGCAGAAAGCATGCATGCACTAAAGTAACAACTTCTCCTTTCCTGCTATATACATAAAAAGACTCTCCAAACAAATATATTCATAGATATATATAAATGGGCAGCATCCTAGACAAACACAACATGCACATTCAATATGAGGGGCACACCCCCCCATTCAGTATGAGGAGCACACCACTTCACCCCTCATAAATTTATATAGAGCTCCATTGTCTCACTTACATTGAAGTAGGGGCCAGTCAAGACACAAATACAGTTCATACACCTTTAACACTGGCTAACTACATCTCCACCAAATGCTGTCATATACACGCCCCACCCCCAAAAAAAACAATAGCAGCATTTAACACAAAATTGTTGATAAGCAGAACTGCCATATGTAGAGTTGGTCCTCTCAATGTTTCACACTCCTGTTAGTAATTATACACATACACACATGCACCTTTGTATATATCTAGTCTAGTGATCCAGATCGAATCCACCAAATGCTGACAATGCTGAAGTTGACACTTTAATGTCATTAATAAAATGTCAATGTGCTTCTGAACATGCTTCGAAGATTAACTTCTGACCATGCAAACTCCTTTAGTTGAGTGTGGTTTAGGTTGAACTATATTTTGCTGACATTCAATGGTCAACAAACCCAATGGTTGACAGGTGTGCTAGATCAACAGTCCCCTTGGTATGGGAATATGCCTCCTTCCTGTGGATTGTGCAGTCTCAGATTTAGTATATATATATATATATATATATATATATATATATATAGCAAGTGGTGCAGGGGCTTGCCCTCCCCTCACAAAAAAAAAAAAAAAAGAAATTCTGCTTTGCATGGTCTGAGATTATGCCTCATAGCATGCACATAATGTTATGTTTTCTTTATTTTCCCCCAACCTTTTTCAGTTAATTTTTTTTGTTGATCTACTGAAGTGTATATATGTATACATGCATATATATATATATATATATATATATATATATATATATATATATATTTATATATATATATACATATATAGGTGTACTTCAGAATGTTGACCGTTCAGAATGTCGACTTTCATATGGCCGACACCATATTATCGACATTCCGAAAGACCGACATCCTGAAATAGCACCATTTACCTACCTGTAAACACAGTACAACTGTGTTATGCAGGGGGGCAAGCACCCCTTCACCCCCCACACCCCCTGCTACTTAAATATTCTCACTCCGAGATCGCACTACAGTGCAGGAAAGGGGAATCTCCCAGTCCCACACTGTAGCGGGATCTCTGCTAGCCTTTCAAACGTTCGCTTATATGGTGTCGGCCATATGAGTTTCGAACATTTGAAAGTTTGAACAAATGAAGGGCTCCCATATACATATATATATATATTATATATATATATATATATATATATATATATATATATATATTTATATATATATATATATATATATATTTATGGGATCCGTACAGATCACCGAACGGCAACATAACCAAAATAGTTTCGGCCAGGCATATTTGCATGAAAGTGCTTTTCACCGAAAGGCACTTTCGTAAGTATGCCTGTTGCGGAGATCGCACTACAGTGGGGATAAGGGAAAATTCCCTTTTCCCCACTGTAGTTCGACCTCGGAGTGAGAATATTTAAGTATGGGGGGTATAGGGGGTGCAGGGGGGGGCTTGCCCCCCTGCAAAAACGTAAAAGTAATGTTTTATTTTTTTTTAAACGCACTTTAACGAAAGCGCTTTTTCTGTGAAAGCGCTTTCTTTAAACTGTGTTCAGAGATTGTGGATTCAGACTATTGAACTTTTGTTCAATAGTCCTAGATCCATATATATATATATTTATATATATATATATATATATATATATATATATAGTGATATATATATATATATATATATATATATATATATATATATATATATATATATATATATAGTGATATATATATATATATATATATATATATATATTTAGTGATATATATATATATATATTTATCTATATCTGTATCTATATATCTGTATCTATATCTATATATATATATATATATATATATATCTATATATATATATATATATATATATATATATATATATATATATATATGGGTCACCTTCATATAAATGAAATCCCACTTACCCAACTTTCATAATATTGAGCCAAGAACACCGAAAGTCCACAACACTGACCACTCGAACACTGATGTGTAACTACAGGTAAGTAACTGCTTGGCCAGCATGCTGACCTTTGCCCCTGACCTCCACAGTAGTGTGATCTAGGAGTTAGTATATTTACTTGGGGGGAGCCCCCCATGTGGGTGTGTTTTCTTTGTGTTTGTTACAGTTTGTTTGTTGGTTTGGCCAATGGGTTACTTACCATTAGTTAAACGTCGGAGTTCCGAGTGGTTGGTGTTGTGGACTTTCAGTGTTCTTGGCTCAATGTTATGAAAGTCGGGTAAGTGGGATTTCATTTATATGAAGCAGACGCATATATATATATATATATATATATATATATATATATATATATATATATATGTGTGTGTATATATATCCTTGTAACTGTCTGAATATTTTAATAAGTTTGCTGATAACCTTGCAATAGTTTTGACACTCTGTGCCTTGTGATAATGTATGTCTTGGGTTAACTTTAGCTTGTTTTATTATAAAACATATGTACTACATAAAAATTGCAAAATATAATTAATGTGAAAATATATGTAATAATGCTAATACGTAAGCTGCCATAGGGCTAAATGATAGAGCTGGTCCTTTTCAATGTCTATATTAGATACCATGCAGAATGCCCAGAAGGAAAGGTTTGCCTTGTCTGCTAATGAGACAAAGCAATCCAGTAAAACTGATCAGTGTAAGGTACATTAAAGGTCAGAAGAGACTTGGAAAGACAGGCAACATTGTCCAAAACTTGTCAGCTTAAATTCACTACTAAACAAAACATGTGGGATGTAAAAATCCAGATGAGTGGAAGTAAAAGTATCAAATATGAGTAAATCCATCTAGCAGTAATCCTACAGGATGACTTAAAGGTAAACAAGCAGTGTGAGAAAGCAGCAAGAACGACCCACACAATACTGGGAAGCCTTTGATGAGGATTAAGAAATAGAAAGCAAGAAGTTGTTATCTTTATGTTTAGACAACTGGTAACATTGCATGTAGAGTACTGTGGGCACTTGTTAAGACTTTTCATTTTTAGGACATTGACCAAGTAGAGACAGTTTAGATGAAGTCAACAAAATTGGTGCGTGACCTACACCAGAAGTTATATCTATGAAGAGGGCATGAACTTAACATTTAACGTCTTGATGAAAGAAGGTAGAAGGAAAACATAGTAGAAACATTTAAGTACCTCAAGAGTATTAGTAGAATTCAGGTAGTTCCAATAAAAAAAAAAGCGTATAATTGGAAGTAACAAGATGACCAGCATAGGGAAGACATCACAAAAAAAGTATGGTATAACTACCTGAGAAGGTAACAACGTCATACCCAATAGAATAATTCAGAAGAAGCATAACAGAGATGTAAGGCAGTTCTTACGAGGGGTGGATAAAAAAATAGATCTTGGTTCCATAGGACCTCCATCTTGTCCTATAGTTTGGTACCTGAGTGTTTCTGTTTTAGTTTGATGTTTACTAAAGTCTATTCTGTAAAATGAAGTTTTAAACAAAGCTTCTGTTTTCTATATTGACAGAGGGTAGTAACCATCTTTGTCACCAACACAAGTTAATAAAAGATTCAAGCATCAGTTCTACAGAGCTGTCCTTTATACTGACAGTAAATCATAACACGAACTACACGTTGAGAATAGTAGTAAGTCTTTTGGAGAGAGATTGATATGAATGAAATATAAAAATTGTCTTGAGAGTTGAAGTTTGAAGAATATTGTAATGCTATTAATATAAGGGAATTACTGTGAGATAAGAAGTTGTAACAGCATACATTTAGGATATTTTAATAAAGTTCCTGTAGTCTTAAAATATGGCACTGTCATATATATGCTAATTGATTTAATAGTAGAGAAAATAATAGTTTGTGTTTTCTGCGAATGAAACTGTTAAAGAAGTGTTCTCAAGCAACGGTGGGGAGCTATATTAATTTTGCTGTATGTTTGTTGATCTGGTCACTTTGCTGATGATCAAACACATCTTTTCTGATCACTCAGCCTTATGGTCCATTTGCTCTCTGGAGCATAAGCTAATCAAACTAGGAGCAGGAGCCCATCTTTCATGCATTAGGCTATTTGTGTTAAAAGACCTTCCATCCTCTGTGTTATGTCTAAAGGGTACAAGGGATTAGGTGTGCATTGAGCCTATGTGATGTATGTCCATGCCTCTGTGTGTGACATAATCAATGGTCTTACTCCCCCTCAGCAAACTCATACAGAAAGACTACATTCCAGGGTATACATTTCACATTCATGTCACCCCCAAAAAAGAGAAATGAGCGGGTTTACATCTCATAAGTCCTCTCCTCCCCATTACCATACCAGCCCCAACAGGTGCCTGAGCCTCTAATTAACCTTATGTTGCTTGGGTGTAGTCAGGGAGGGCTTCATCCCTCCTTTCACGTTAAAGGCACCTGCCTAGGAAAGGTGTATTAATACCACAGAAAGGCTTTCACATTGAAATTGTACAGCAAGTTGATATGTGAATCAATTATGTTCCAACACCATCTAACTAAGAAAGTATATGAATTTAGGAAATACACTGTTTGCAACACTATGAAAACCGTGTGTGTGTGTGTGTGTGTGTGTGTGTGTGTGTGTGTGGTGCCTGTGCACGTGCGTGTGCATGTGCATGCACGCATGCATGCATGCGTGTGTGCGTGTGTAGCTCTTTTAAATGTAGCGACTTCATTAATAAAAAAGGGCATTTAAAAACAATGGTGGTAGACTTTACAGTGGTCATCAGCTGTGGGAAGAATTCACTCATATGTACTTTATTTCCTACGTTAAAGGAATATGAAAGACTGCTATGTTCTGAGGCATATTGACTTTATGAGTTAGATACATACAGTGGATTTGGATGTAGTGTAAAGTTTACTGATAAACCACAACTCGTTAATGACAGGTAAACATTGTTGAATTCTTCCTGCGCACACACATTCATGGTTACTTAGTTTGCTGGCTTGTAAATCCATGTTATGGTTGGTTTATTTAGATCATTTTTCTATTCTGAGCTACTTAGCTTTATAGTGTATTATGAATAGGCTGCAATTATGTAATCAGAGACACATTTGCTTTGCTGGTGAGTTGACGAATACCAGCTGTTAATATTTGTGGTACAGTATGAAGGGGAGTTTATCTGTCATGAATGGTTTTAGCAAATGTTAACAAGCCTCAGGATGGACTAGCAAGTCCAAAACTTGCCTTTATTAATTTTTTTTTAACTTCAAGCATTGTTACAACTTTTTTGTGTGAGTTAGCATTTATTTAGTAAAATCTACTGTTGCCATTAATCAAATACAGCAGAAATCCTGCAGGAGAAAACTGCATTTTCAGGGCAAAACCTACTGCACTATTTCATTTATCAGAACATCCACAGTATACACAGTTCTCAACTTGTCTGTGACTTTGCCTCAAAATTTTGCTCTGGCCCTTGTAAAACTTGTGATTTCATGGCAAAAATAGGTATTACTGTTACATGTGTTCTAATCCTCATAAAAAATATTAATACCTATACTCTTATATTGTCAAGGATATACATTCAGTGGGGAAAGGGCTAAAGTCATGCAAGGGATTAAACAACTTTTTCACCACCACCACCCCTTGCCAAGGTATGATAGTAATAACATACTTTGACAAGCATTTCCTATTCACATAAAATAAAGGTAAGACAACAACAGGGGAAAAGGGCCGATACAAAAAATGGAAGAGAAAACAAAAGAAAAGCCAGGAGAATCTAATGGATCTTCTTCAAAGAGGGACCAGCCAAGACTGCACAGACAACTTCCCTCAGTCAGCCCTCTCTGTAAATCTCCCACTCCAACCTCCCCCTACCACAATCCTATCTACTCCAAAACAGAATTGCTGGAAGGCTGTCAAGAGTGAAGAATACAAGAAAATGCAAGTGTCCCACTCCCTCATTTGGGTCATTTGTCTGATTGTTTTCTGCTTTGCCCTTTATTCTTGAATGAAGTGAATGAGATTTACTGTCTTTAACTGCACACACCTTCCCAAATGTTAATTGTGTGCTTTACTACAGTTACACAGATTGTAATTATACTGCAGTGCTGCTATATTGCCAGATTCACTCCTAACTCCACCTGTCTTGTTCTGAGGCCTGCATTCATTGTAGCTGGAGGTTGGCAAGAATGTGGCATTTATAGTAATGTGAAGTGTTAAATTACTGTTGGTGTAATTATGATAAAATGGTTGTTGTATGATAATTGGATGGAATGTATAGGGCATACTGACAGTGAAAGGTGTTGTAGTTGCCTGACCAGGTCCTGAAAAAAATATTGTCCCAGAAATGTCATGTTCTTTATTAAATGATTACCTCAGGAAACTTCACTTCCTTCAAAGGAGTGTTTTTTTTAATATGTCATATATAAGATTCTGTAACTTATGGAAGTTAGCAGCTTCTGAAACCTTCGCTGCCTGTTTCACACATATCATGGAAAGCTGCTACATCGTTGCCTAGGTGCAACAGTGTAACAACTGTTACATGACGGTAATCTCAAAAAACGGAATGTCACTGGCTGAGAACATTTTCTGTCATGAATAAATTCGTTAATCCCTCAAAGTAAGAAGAGTGGTAGTTGTGATATCAAAAACCCAGTGCCTTTATTTAAGAAAAATGTGGATTATTAATTTAACTTCACTAAGTGACAGAATATAGCCGTTGATGGTAATGTTTTTTTCCCCCTTAATAAACCGAAGCTTCTGTTACCAGGCTTAAAAACCAAAACATCCTCAACAGAATTATTCTTCCTATTGCAAAACACAGCTCATTTCACAGGCACAGCAGTGAACTAAATGATCAAAACATTAAAAAAAATACAATATGAAGCATCAGAATTTGAGCATAACAAATTCAATATTTGTCTATCTCAGCATTAGTGCATCAGTAGAAAGAGTGTGTAGCTGATGCAACAGGCAAATCCCTCTCTCCAAAGAAACACTTAAAAAGTTTAATAGCAAGTTTCAGAATTCTCTGATTTTCTTCGAATGAAAGTTTAATTTTTAAAAGTGTTGGGAATCACTGGAATCAGTTCTCACAACTGTGACATTGAGTAATTTAAAATTAACTGCATTAAAATAAGAGTAATTCCTCACAACTAGTTCTTCTGTTTTTTGAAGATGCTGTTCCATATAGATAAGCTAATTTGGTGTGTGTGTTGGAGTAGATATGTTTGTGTATTGCTCCTACCTCCCATGTCATGTAGTGTGTGATGGACACGTTAAGGCAGTTAAATGGTCTGGAAGTGTTACCAAGATAGCATATACTATATGAAAATAAAAGGTAGTATTGAGGGGTGTGTAACATGTTTTGATGGTTGGTTTTGTGACGCCCGTACCTTGGCCCAGCAATCAAGGAGCCTCAATCCTCACCACTAACACCAGAGAGGGTGTCTCGTATATGAAGGAAAGGATAACAAATACACACAATCACTCCCTTGCTCTCCAGGTCCCCAATAAGACTCCCCACTGGCACAGCTATAGGGTCCAGCTCTCAGCCTAGCTGGACAAGCTAAAACCTCCAGCACCCTCTCTGTCCAACCAGTGCTTCATGTCCCTGCCCAAGTAGCTGACACACACACACTTTGAGATAAGAGTTTATACAACCACATAGACACTTCTGGGGAAGGCTGGGACAGGTTCTCCAGCTGTGCCCCTTTTACCCAGACTATACGGTAGTACCACCTGCCACCACCCAGCTAATATCTATCAGCTACTAAAAGGTCCTTAAAAGGGTTTCCAATTATTACTGTGCAATATTATTATCCAGTTGGTAGTATAACTAAACAGTCAAGGCTTATTAGAGTGACTTGGTACAGTAATCACTATAAATATGCAATGTACTCTAGAGCTTAAATTATCTCTGTACAAAACAGCCACAGTTGAACAATTTTAAAATATTTAATAATGAATAACAAAAACATAAGACAATACTTCTTACTACACAGTGCTAGTTAAGAGTTCAGAGATCACAGAGAAATACTTAAAATAATTCAGTAGTACAGTTCTGACATCACAGAAAAACACTTAGTCTAATCTTTCTAGTTTCTGGCTATTTCTAAGAGAGAACACAAGTCTAAGATAACTTACATACGAGCAAGACAGTGCTGGGAGTTGGATGGTCAAGACAAAAATGTTTAATCCTCTCTGTTTTTCTGTTTAAATTGAAATTGCAGTTCTGATTCACATTACATCATTCTTCACACTTTCCTGGGGTTTCCAGGCTACACATTACATCATTCTTCACACTTCACTGGGTTCCCAGGCTAACAGAAACTGCATTTACATTCTTAACATCTCCTTGTGTTATCTTGCAGCTGGTCAAGCAGCAGAGCAATAAAATACATTTGCATGTTTAAATCTAGCAATGTAACTCTTGGTTAAAACAATATAAAGAATGTCTTCATTTAGACGGGCTGGAGCCAACTTTAGATCAAAGGGTCACAACATGTTTTTACTTGGTCAGTAGAGAGCACTGTTGTGACATTTTTTGCAGTTCCACATCTAACAGCATTTTTTTTCCCATTTAAGACAACAAGCCTGTGCCTTACATTAATATTTACAAATGATAGAATTATCTGTAAAATCCTATCTAGCTAGGCTGGCAGCCTTCATATGTTTTATTAAGGAACTTTATGAAACAGTACCTCAAATCAGATTTTCTTGCTGACAGTTCATTGGCTTTCCTGCATCTCATAGAAATTAAATTTAGGGAGGTGTCATCTGGTCAAGTTCAACTCAGTCAAGCTGATCTGCCCACTCAGTTGTTTTGGTTGGTCAACCTCACCCAGGTGTATCTAGACAGTACCTTTGAATGACTACAGCGCACACTGAATAATTTACTAGTAAGATCTTAGTGATCAAATCATAGCTGGTTCTTAACTTTAAAAAGGCTGTTCAGGCCACTGAAATTGGTTCTTTACTTTAAGAAGGTTACTCAGGCTGCAAAAACTTTAGGGCAAGGATGGACACAAATCTGGTCTAAAACTCAAAAACTAAGAGGCTGCAACTTAAAACATATGTTAAAACAAAGGTACAATGTGATATAATGTCAGATCTCTGAAATTTAGTACAATTTTTTATGAGACCCTTTAAAAGTCTGTACAGATTAGTTTGAAGAACATAATTAATTATATTGATCATCTGCTTAAAGCCAATTTTATATGAATGTGACTGAACCAGCCACTCATTCATTGTAGCATGTGATTTCTTATTTTAAAAAGTCCTCCATTTTTAAAGATATTTTCATCTTTTCTCTTTCCTTGTATTCTAACCTATTATTTTCATAAAAAAATGTTTATTATGAGTCCTTTAAACTACAAGCAGATTATGTGCAGAATGTATAATATTCCAAAATGCTATATTTTGTTAACAGAATGGTTCGGGTCTATATTATATCATCGAACGCTTAAAAAAGCGAACGCTGATTGATCGACCTAATTTAAGAGAAAGCTTACAATCTTGAACTGTCAGAGCAGCAATTTTTTTCCCAGGGAAATAAATCGCTGATCCAAAACACATACACGCAACACAAGCACACCAAACAAACAGAAATCCACACACATACACCTAAAATCTGATACCTAACCCTACACTAAACTATTCACACACCACTAACTACCCACTTACCTTAACCCAAAACCTAACCCTAAGGTCCGTCACTATCACCTCACCTCACCCGCTCCCTAACCCTAACTCACTTAAATCTGCCGTAACCCTCATGTCCACTCAATCGCACACACACCTAACCCGAGCCCTAACCCTAACTCACCTAAATCACCCTAACACTCACATCCACACAATCGCACACTTACCTGAATCCAACCAGTAACTTTCCACCATAACACTGAAAATACTGAAGCAACAGAAACGGACAACCGAATTCTTTCACTAGGAAAAAATTTGTGTTTCTGCTGCTTCAATATTTTGCAGTTTCGCGAAAATAAGTTCGATCAATCAGCGTTCGCTTTTTTAAGCGTTTGTGGATATAATATAGACCCAAAGGTTCTGTTTAACTGTTTATGTTTTTCATTACTACAGGCCAAATTCCAAAAGAGTTACTCTCTCCACCTGTTTTCAATTACACTGAGAGCAAGTCTTTTGTTATCTGGTCCATTGTCATCTTTTGTAGACATTTATCAACAAATTCAAGTTTACTCTTAAAAAATGAAAGAATAACTAAATTCAGTGGACTGACCTATTTAAAGAACTGTTCTAACTTTGCAGCTTTGTATTCTTATGTCATTTTAATCAAACATATTAACTAGATTCTGGGCATTACAAAACGAACATGATATTTTAGAATACATCTATGCAATCCTCACATAGAGATAATTGTGAAAAGCAGACTAGACTATTTTTAATTCATCGTTAATTGGGAAAGGACAGTAAGATATCTGATTAGTGATCACTTGGATGGTAATTTTAAATAGTGCAGAATGTACTATGGTTAGTACAGTTTGCTGCACAAGGATTCACCATTTCCCAGAGGTATAGTAACAAGAAAATTGATTAAGTAATGGAAAGAAGCCCTTACATAAAGGAGGTGCTCACCAGAAAATGTTCTTTCAGATTGTACTTCAAACTGTATTTCATTTGGAAGTAGAATACAGTTTGAAGATCTTCACTCAGATGTCCTAAATCCATGAATATGTCCACCTAGTAGAAATGCCTCTTTTCAGACATGGCCAAATTATGTTGGCGAGATTCCAAAACACTTACTCTCAGTGTAAGTGACTTATTCCAGTGAAAGGCTTATCTATAAAGCAGGCTAAAAGGGGACCAAATCCCAAAAGACTTGCTGTTGGTATAAGTGATTTACTCTGGTGTTTTTCTTAGTCAACAATAATATGCCTGGTATGATATCAGGGACTATAGATGTAGATTTATTGATACTGTTTTTAAAGCATATCTTGAGCGATTGCCAAAATGTAAAATCTGACTATCTGAGTGAAGTCCATCACTGCAACAGTTTACAAAGTGTGTGTTAAACACATTTGCAATAGTCTTAGGATCCTGTATTAGGTTATTGTTAATCCGTATTGAACACAGGTGCCAATCAGCTTTATTAATTGCATTAATGTGTCTAGAAAAAATTTTCTTTTTTGTAGTATCATTAGCTAACTTGTTCTCAAACTGTATTTTTCAACTCCTTATATATGCTTACCGAGGTAATGCACTGATTAAGCTGGAAAAATCTATAAGTACAATGTCATGTCTGTTCGTTCTACTAGATTCCTTAACTAATTAACCCATCCATGTAGTGTGATAATAGTCACAAATTCTTTCTCATAATAAATGTAAGCTGTTAAGTTTGTCCAAGAAATGCCAGGATATTTTTCATTTCCAAATTGCTGTCTAATATAGATAAGCATTCCCAAATCTTAGTTGTATCCGGTAACAAAGAACAATCTATAAGAGATTACTTGAGACAGAATTAGTAATCTGAACATTTACTTATTCTAACTCATCCACTGATGTCACTGTATTATGAATCCACAAGGTCACACCCCCTCCCCTTGAGCTTCGTTTGTGTCATTCATATTTTGTACAATTCTGGAGTTGTAAATCTATTGTATTCCATGATTCTACTATTCCTACAATGCTATAATTCTTCTTCATGTATCATATCTATATGGTAATCAAACATGCCAAAGCTCTGTTAAGTCTTCTATGTCTGTTGTTATTATTTTTGATACTTTAATTCCTCTGAAGTTTTTTAGATGTTCAAATATTTTTCCAGAGTCAAAAGTAGCCCCATAATGACTAAGGTGAAACCTATCTTTTGAAAACAAGTGGTAGTCATGAATACAATCCTTCCAGAATGGGTTAAGTTTCATGTTGTAGATAAAACAGAGTTATTTCACCCAGCTGCTCTACATATAGACTTTGATAAATAATCATTCCAAAACGGTGAGGGGATTATTTCACAAAGTACCAGATCTGTAAATGATTTCTCCAGCATCTGAATAAATTTTAGTGAAGAGTTTTTCATAAGTTTGAGAACTCCGATATAAATAATTTGTCCTCTCGTATATTATAATCAGGTTATATTTGGTTTTATCAGAAGTCTTGGAATCATCTTAGTAATGTCAGTCAATTTTAAGCCTGGAAGTATTTATGCAGTAATTTCAGTCTTACTCAAATTACAAACATTTCTTAGTGTTGGTTTAAGCATTGAGCCAGCCAAGATTAAGATTTCTTTGACACCGTGTGTTTCTTTTTCTATGGCTTCAACATGCTACTGAGGTTTATTCCTGTCACTGGTGAAACCTCCGAACGTAATAGTGTAGTTTGTAACTCTTAAATGTCTTCCTCCCAAGTGCAAATCTTTAAGATTTTTTTTATTTTTTGCCATAATTTTTCACCTTTAACTGTCAGTATCACTCGTGTTTCTAGCTTATTTTCTACTAGCTGAATCTTGCGTAGTACCTTGATCTGATTTATCATTTAATGGAGTTGAAGTTTGTGTCAATTTTTGTTTATTATTGCTGAAAGTAAAGACTTTTTTTAGTTATTAAATGTAAGAAACATTTTGTAAAGTTTTTGCTACTCTTCTGCCACCCATCACTTGCTGATGCACTCATGTTTCTAGCTCTTTTCATGTTAGTTGTCATATTACAACTTCAGGGCTCAAGATACAGTAATGCACTTTGATCAGTATTGTCAAATGGAACTGTACAGATATTTGTCTGAGTTTTTTCAGTATACTTATTATTTATATCACTTCCATTACTAATTGTTTAAATTTATGGTGTTAGTGGTGTAACAGGAAGCACATTCATCTTTGATGCAGAAGGCTGTGGGTTCTGTTCCCACACCAAGTAGATTAATTGCTGGCACCACATTGCAGCATAAGGGGAGTGCTACACTCCTGTGTGTGTCATCGTTTGGATGAGATGTTAAACTGAGGCCCCATTTGCCTGAGTTAGTGGTAGCCAAGGTGGATGTAGAAGATCCCATGGCACCTATCAATAAGAGTAGAGTAAGTTCCCCATTGCTGTGGCCAAATTTCCCCTAGTAGTACAAATACCACATCTGGTCTCCCCTGAAAAGAAGCTACTAGCCTAGCAGGACTAACCCAGTCAACAAAGGGTAAATAAATAAATAAACTGATAACAGTAACGTTATTCTTGTTAATGTCAGTATGTTGCACCATGTTACTTATTGAGTCTTGAGTGACCATGACCTCGTCATATGCCACGTTATCAGCCTCTGAGTACTTATTATCGTTATCACTTAACTTAATACCGTTACTCACTTTCAAACATAATTCATTACTCATGTTTGCATTTTTTACCTTCTTTTGTTTTTGTTCAATTGAGGCTCACACAGCTAGAAACTTGCCTTTTCTCTTTTTTTTTTTACTTTAATCTCTTTATTAATTATTACTGTATTATTAGTGTTATAAATGGATTTAACAACCTTACCCTTGATGTCCACAAATCATATGCTCACGAATTCCATAGTTGGTATTGCTGCTGTTCCATTACTGCATTAGCAACAAATCTGATTGCTAATCCATTTGCTTTCAAGTATGAAGTTAAATTCTTTGCACTTTGTGCAGTTAGTGCACAATGTATTATTTTGTAATGTGTTTTTGGTATAAACTCCACAGCAACTACATTCCACAAGGTTTTGCTTTTAATCCACTGAAAATGGACATATATCTAGTTGGACTCTCCCGGTAAACAAATGTAAAATAAATAAATAAATAAATAAGAAACATATTTACTAAGTTATCACATATGACAAAGGCAAGTTTTCATTTATATAAATGAAAACAAATCTTATTGACACAATTCCAGCTGCAAACATTATACATTACAAACCACCTTGACACAATTGTAGTTGCAAACATTATACATCACTTATAATCTATCCAGTCATTGTCAGTCAAACATTGTATAGCTCATTCAAATCCTGCCTTCTTTTAAATCTTGTTCCTCCTCTGCATGTATTGTTCCCACAATTCCCATTTTTTCCTGTGTAATTTGCTCCTTCCCTTTTCTAAAGATCCCAGTCCCAGTGTTTTATCTCTTTACTATATTTGCTACTTCTAATAAAGTTGGTTTAGACTTTGATTTCCATTTTCTGGTAATTGCTTTTTTGGCAGCCACCATAATTAGACTCAGCAAGGCTTTACTATGTATAGGCTATTCTGATTCTGTATCATAGCTCAAAAAATCATTTCCTTAGTTACATTAGTTTGCTTACCCAGTATCTCTGACAAAGCAGTCTGCAGTGAATCTTTAAAGTATGCCAACTCATTACACTCTCAGAAAATATGTTCCCAGTTACCTCTTCCTTCCCCTATCTCCAGCTGTTGCTGTCTATAGGAGGAAAAATTCTTTGGAGTCTAATTGGGGTGTAAAAATGCCAATGTAAATACTTCCAAGCAAAGATCCTCAATCTTCTGGACTTTGTTGCATATTTGGGAAACATATAGCCCCCCCCCCCCATTGTTTCTTTGTAAATTGCTTATTCACTCTCTCTTCCCTTTCCAATCATTTCTAACCTCCTCTAATTGATTATTATAATCATGTAACATTTTATGTGCTCTACTAATTATTCTGTTTTTAATGGCAGCTTATGTTCTAGATTCTATTAAAACACTCTACCAGTGCTTGGCTTTCTTTTAAGACCCCCCCATTTCTTTCTCTTTGCCTATACCCTGATGTCAGCCTTGATATGGAAGGCAGTCTCTAACTTCTTCTTCTTCTTCTTTCGGCTTTTCCTTGTTAGGGGTTGCCACAACCGGATCATCTGTCCACTCATGATTGGCAGTGGAGTTTTTTACGGTGTCAAGTTGCCAGCCTGGCACCCAACCTTCCACAGAAGGCACACACACGCACATACTCACACCTAGGACCAATTTAGAGTATCCAATCTACCTACTGCATGTCTTTGGGATGTGGGAGGAAACCAGAGCACCCGGAGGAAACCCACACGGAAGGCAGTCTCTAACCTGCAGTCCAAATAAATTCTTGGCATGTTCCCATTCTAGTACCTTTCCCTCTCTAGTTATTTGCTTTCAATACCTTGGTTCCTTTGACAGTTTCCTCCAATAAGTTCCAGCCCCCTCTTCCCTATTGTCTGTATCCCTAATTGCAATCATCCCTATCAATAGTTTCCTTTCTCTATTCCCCTGTTGACTTAGTTCTTAGAATACTTTCTGCTACTTTATGGATATAATATTATGTATGATTATTGTTATTCTCCTTAAAGGCCTGCATCCAAAATCTAAGTCTCTCCTTGTTTCTTGAGCCTCCCCTATTTCATCATCATCCCTTTCCACTTTGAATTCCAACTTTTTGATTGTGTTATGTATAGGAGCTTTAACTGTGTTGCCCTGAAATACCCTTTCAAATCAGGTAATCCCAATCTGCCTTGTTCCATTGGAAGAATCATCTTATCCCACTTGACCCCTGCTATATTCCCCTCCCAGATGGCATCTTTCAGGTCTTTATTAACTGCTATCCACAACTTCTCCTCTGGTTGATAAAAGTATGCCTGATCTGTGTATAAGACTAAATGAACTAAAAGCATTTTAACTGCTTTTCTCTTATTACTGATATCCATATAACAGAACTTCCATTTTCACAGTTTTTGTATTATCTTTTCTTTAGTCTCTTCCCACTTATCCTTAGATTCGACACCAGAATAATTTTTAATCCATACTCCTATATACTTCATTTTATCATGTCCCCATAAATATGGATATTGCTGAACCAATCTGTGTGTGGGTACATAATTTACTGCTATTGCCTTTGTTTTAGCTTCGTTGATTTTGTATCCTGAATAGATTTGAAACTGTCTCAAAATGTTCCACAACACTGTAATGTCCTTGTCTGGTTTTGTCAAGTATAAAATAACATCATCTGCAAATAAGGCCAGCTTTTCTTAACTACCATACCAATTATATCCTTGAATTTTTGAGTCCCTTATTTTCTTTGCCAGTGGTTTTAAATATAATGCAAATAACAAAGGGGAGAGAGGACACCCCTGCCTGGTTCCTCTGTTGAAGCAGAAATTAGGACCCCACCCACTTTAATTTTCACCTGTGATTGCTCATATATCCTGACAATCAACCTTATAATTTTTTCAGGAAAATGCAAATGTTTCCATTGCCCTGCATCAAATGCTTTCTCTGCATCAAGACACACCAACAACAGTGATATTTTCTTACATTCTGCATCCCTCTGGCTCATCAGTGTTCTGTTAATATTGTCAAATGTTTGCCTCCCCTCCACAAAACCACATTGATCCATATCTATCAATGTTGGCATTGTGTTTGCCATTCTGTTAGCAATTATAGACATAAACAGTTTAAAATCATGGTTTAGTATTGAAATGGGCCTGTATGAAGCTGGATCTTTACGCTCTTTAGGTATTACAACTAACACAGATTTCTTCCAGGATGTTGGTACTTCTACTCCCCTTAAAATACTGTTAAACAAAACCGTCTTGATCTTTGTCAATTTTTCCCTCCTAGCTTCCAAATGTCCACAGGAATACCATCTATTCCCAGGGACTTTCCTGTGGATTGATTATACATCACCATTTTTATGAAAAAAACTAAAATCCAACTTCCAGAGATGAATAAAAGCAATAATTCAAACACTTTATTAAGTATTTTAAAATATAAGATAAATTAAATAAGTGCTTTCGTCTGGTAAGTACTAGCCTTCTTCAGATTCAGATTACAAACTCATATGACCAACTTAAATACTAAAAGGTTATCTGATATATTTTGTTACCGTGTTGCCTTCACAGCAGTCCTTAAAGAGATAACATTCCAGATTTTCTTGTTTTGTCATGTTTCACAGATATAAATATTGCTTTTTAATACCACATCTGTCAATTTCCAAGTTACTGGTTTTATTCCTGTTTATTTCCATCTTCCATATCCTGTGTTTGCTTCATTTCCAGTGTACTCTCGATTCTTCTAGTTGAGTCTTGTGCTTTTTTTCCTTCTCTCAAGCATTTCCATTGAAACATTGGTAAAGGGTTCACTGGCACAGTTTCTCTGTGGTCTTTATTACCAGAAGAACAAGAAACAGAATCTCCTTCTGTTTTCACAGCTCACTTTTTGTTGGGCAAACTTTTGAATTTCTTCTTTAGTGTATACTTCATCAAAAATGATTTTGTCCCTCCACGGAAAATATTTTGAAGATAGCAACTGGGTACAGCAGTTTGAATCTCATTCCTGGTTCTTGGCATTCCCTGAATAATGAAATAAATTTACTCTTCTACCTTGTGTACAATGAGTAGTCATTCCCCACAAGTACTCTGCTGTCTTCCACTTTTAGTACTTTGTCCTTCTGCCACAGTTTTGTCAGAATCAACTCCTCCTGCTGGTAAGATTGCAACTTTACTATTAAAGGTCTAGGTTGCTTTCTTATAGCCAGGTTTGGAGCATACACACAATTTGCCCTTTCAGTTAACAATTTCTGTTATGGAGTTCCAATCCAGTTGCTTATTTGTGCTTTCATAAAATGAATACAGTCTGTTCCTTCCACATTCTCTGGTGCAGCAGAAAATCTCAGGTTTTCCCTACCTGCTCTGTCCTCTAATTCTACTATTTTTTGAAAAATTTCTTCTTGTGCAGTCTCATATTCAGCCAGCCTTTTCTTCATTTGACCTCTGAGTTTTGCAGTTTTAATACCTTCTCTGAATATCGGTTTAAAGCTTCTTCCATTTTTTCCAGCCTTTTAATGTTTGAGTTGATATACTCCATTAGTGTTTCATTTATTTTAGCCATGTCTGTGTGTAGGTTACTAGAAGTCATGACTGGAGCTTGCACTGCATTTTGCTAAATACCTGCAGTACTTTCTTTGTCACCTTTTGTAGCTAATTTTCCTTCAGGTCCTCTGTATTTCTTTTTTCCTGGCATCCAGGCAATGCACTTACTACTGAAATTTACCCAGAAATTTAGGTCTACTGGTCTTCTCTGCTAAGTTTCTGTTTTCACACTGGGAGAGCTAGAATTAAGCTGTTACTCAATGTGCAGCCATCTTGGAAGTCCACAAGGTTTTTATTTTTATGCAAATCTTGCAGTACATGTATGTTTGAAAAAATGCATATTTATTGAATGTTTGCACTAATTTCATATTTATAATTTTATGGTTTAAGGTGTAATGAGGAAGTATATATAAACTAATGTCAGATTTGCCATCAACTCAAGAAGATATCATTTGCATCAGCACTGCAAACAATTTGAATAGATTAATAGATATTCCAAGGCTGTTGAGTCTCAATACCATTCTCATCCTGCCATTAACCACCCTTACGCAACAATTCCTCTCTCCAGGAAGGTCACACCATTCGTCCCTGGAGTAAATTTGTGGATACCCATCTAGTCATCTAGTTTATGTATAAAAGAAGATACTGAGTCATACTGCTTAACATGCAAGGGAAGTTTATTTCAAGAGGATGGGAGGTGCTGGGTTATAAATCTATCCATCCATGTTTTATTTCACTGTTGGTGAAGACTTAGGTCACTGGTACTTGTATTGGTGGAGATATTTGACTTGTGGTGAAAGAGGAGATCCAGTGCAATTGAGCCTCTAATGGTGAGTTAAGTGACACAGAAATCTCCCCTCAAAATTCTCTTAAGACACTGAATAAAAGGACAGAGCTTCCAACCACTCGTGGTAGTTTGGAGACATTAGGCCTGTGATCTTTTTGCTTAGGAACCTTTGGAGTCTTGCCAATTGTTTGATATGTTTAGTAAGATACATCCCAAAGGCACTGTTGTACTCAATAACTGGCCTGATAATGCTGAGTATAAGGGACTGATTGTCTCTTTAGACCTTGATGATATTCCTTTGATAATTAGCTGGGCAATATAAAAGAATTTCTTAACAACCATTGTTATATGATGATCAAAAGAAAGGGAGGTATCAACCAAAGTATGTAGTTCCCTAGCTATAATTTTGTTTTGTAGAGGTATGTTGTCTAGACAGTACAATGAGAGGTGGATATTATCTATGACTAGTGATGTCACTATACATTTTAGCATTTCATTTCAGCCCATTTTAATTCAACTTCAACTGGATGTGTCAGCTGTAATTTTCAGTTTAATTCTGATTACCTAGTATAAAATCACTCAAGAAATCTATTGTTAAATGCCTATAGCCATTTTACAATGTATTCAGTTAGTATGTAGCTTATAATGGAAACCCAAACTACACATAATGGGAAGAAGTTTACAGTAATACAGTCGAACGTTAATCAGATTACATTGCCTATTTAGTATTACACCATATTACAACAATGTCTCACCAAGATACTGTATACTGCTACAAAGTTAAATAACCTTAATCAGCAATAAATGAGCCTGTAGCCAGAGTTTTTAAAAGCACAGCATTTAAAATATACACAGCCAACAGTACAGCTGAAACTGTTTCCAGGAATTTTAAATACACAGCATTTAAAATGTGCTCATCCCTTAATAAGTAAACAAGATAGTAATACTAATGGCTGGTCAGGTTACCTTACGAAAGGCCACAGGACTTCAGGACCCATGACCAATTAGAAGTATATTTCACATCCTCAGAGAGGCAAGAGCACAGGCATTCACAGATAGATATAAAAGAAGGATGTGCTTCTAAGATATTGAGGTAAAATGTGGCTTAAAAGTTGAAATTAATTATACTCAGCTTTATCATAAGGAAAAGATCATCTGCTTTTTTGTCTGGCACATTAATATGTAGAACCAAAGTAATTATTCCTGAGAACTTACAGTCTAGACACGATAAATATGGGGCATCTTGGCACACTTGCCTTTGGTGCACAAGGCTGTGGGTTCTATTCCCACTCCAGGTAAATCAGTTGCTGACATTACTATGCAACTTAAGGGGGGGGGGGGTTACACTCCTGAGTGTGCCTTCCTTCAGATGAGATGTTAAGCTGAGGTCCCATCTGCTTGATTTGGTATTGGCTGAGGTGGATGTAAAAGAATCCATGACACCTATCAAAAAGAGTTGTGGAAGTTCCCTGATTCCCTGGCCAAATTTCTCCTATTAGTATGAATATCACTTTCGGTTCCTCTGAAAAGAGACTATTAGTCTAGTGGGACTAACTCTGTCAACACTGGATAAATAAATAAATAAAAATAAATACAAAAAGAAGTAGATAAATAAATAAGTGAATAAAATATATCAAGAAGTTGTATGCTAGCAGCATCAAACAGCTTAAAGTACTGCATCATAAATGTGTCTGATATCAGACGACTGAGACTCCATGTCCACTAGTAACACTGCATCCCCAGAACGGTTGACAGTATCTTGGATGTCATGGATTTGTGTTATGGTACCCAGCATGCTGCTTTCAGCTACCTGGGACTCGAACAGCAACACAACTGTGTCAGTGCATCTCACACCACACATCAGAAAGAAAAGGTATCAGTGCTAGGTTATGACTGCCTTCTATAGCATACAGCTAAGTATGTTCAAATTTTAAAGTATGCTACACTGAATTGCAGGTGTATAAATTGGTGATACGTACAGAGACCACCTTCTACCAATAAAATATGCACGCCTCACTTGTCTGGCCTATATTTTTGGGAAGATTCTATTTCCTCAACACATAAACAAGACTGTATTTAACTTTGACCACACCCCCTTATTACCTCCTTTCCTTTTGCCCTGTGTTCCTAGCCATACTCTGTGTATGTCTGGGCTGTTGGAAAGCTAGTTCCCACTATATGCTTTTTTCTGCTTACTTTATTACAGAGAAAGAAGTGTGTGTTTCTATGTATGTGTGCATGTGCCTGTAAGTGAGAAAAAACTGTGATTAGTGCACTGAAAGACAATGAGTTTGTGCTTGCATGTGTGTGTAGTTATAATGCTACAGAGTCACCAGAAACAGAAAGCAGTGACTTTTATTTACAGAAAACTCCATTAATCTAGCAGTAATTTTCCTTACGTGACAAAGTCTTATAATTTTTTTTTCTGAAAACAGTAATTATATTTTATGTGTTTTCATGCATGTGTGTAATTACAGGATGGACAGGGTTTGGCTTCATGTTTCACATTGCTTTGCATGTCAGAACAGTATGTGTCATTGATAAATTGAGTCCTCCAAGGTCTGCCACATTAGAGCAGAAAGAATGAGGAATATCTTCCTTGTGGGAAGTGGGGTTGAATTGTCTTGAACAAAGTGACTACACCTGATAAGCCTGGAACATTCTGCTGTTATTAGTCATGCAGTGGCTAAGAGTACTATGGTGCTGGCCACTGGGTAGTAGAAACTTGTCAATGGCTGCAGAGTGAAATACTGTATTGCATAGCTCAGTTTCGATGTTGTTCTCAGGCAGTGCGGAAATCAACTTAATTATTTTACTGCTTTTGACATATCTGTCCAGATGTAGCAAAACACATCAGCCATATTTTTAATTCCTCTTGTCTTAGTAAGTCTCTTCATTTACAATAACTAATTAGTAACAGTATTCTTATAGTGGAAGCCTGTCATTACCATTTTTAGTAAGTACTTGCAGGATTTGGGTCTGTTAGACTGTTTATTAAATTGACAAGCAGGGCAGGATCCATCCATTCAATTTCTGATAGCCCACTTTCTCCTTTAAAGGATCATGTTAAGGCTGAAATCTATTTCAGCAGCCAGTGAGTGCTAGGCATTGAAAACTGTTCTTGAGAATGCACTCGTCTGTTGCAGAACACACATGCACACACACACACACACACACACACACACACACACACACACACACACAGTTCAGAGATCCACTTCACCTATTACACGTCTGTGAAATTTGTTCACCAGAAACAGGGGTGTCTGAAGAGGTCAGAAAAAAATCTATGTACATCAAATATCCTGGCCTTATTGCCTTACTTATGTGTAGTGTGTCTGTCTGCAAGAATTTGGCTATCAGGGACTAGATAAAACATCAAGTGGGACTTTTCAACAGAATGAAATTAACAGAGTGTGACATTCAGAGCAGATGAGATCACTGGAGCTGCTGATGTGGGGAATGACGATTTGATTATAATATACCAGAGATCGATTCAGTGTAAGATAGCAGTTTTATCTAAGGAATGTATTGTCAGCCTGAGTATACTCTAGTAGATTAACTGAAACCTTCAGACAGGATTAGGTCACTCTTTGACTCTAATGAAGGAAAATAGCACATATCCTTCACTTGTTAGCACTTAATTGAAAAGTAGTGAGTGAGGCATTTACCTTAAATTAAATAACCATTTTGTCCATAATATTCAAGTCACTATATGGAAGTTTGAATGCCAGGTAATGGAGCTGATATACAAACAAAATTAATTCATTATTTGACTGCACTGACTTTACCGTGCATGTTTTACTCTGCAATCACTTTATAAAGTTATATTTGCTCTTCATGTTTTTAATTTTAAAGTTGGAAATGGGCATTGTTAAATGCTCGAGATTTGTTTTATTTGGTTTTACAGTTGCAGTTTTACTTTTCACATGCATTAAGACTTTGCCATGGTTCGACTGGCAAAACAAACATGTAATTCACTTAGCAAGATAATGTAGCAGTTTTTGCCATGAGAACAAGGGATTATGTTATGCCACAAATGTTTATTTATAGAGAAACTGTAATATTCCAGCAGCACAAGGTTAAATGTACCCTCCAATTAGGATGTGACTTAGCACATCTGCATTTGACTACAATATCCTGTGCATGATATTATTCAGAGTTCAGTGTTTGTATCCGCAGCCTGTGTGGCATGTTAAAGGTTCATTTGGAGAGGTCAGGCTAACTGACTAACTTTCTTGAAAAGTACACCAGTAACTGTGTAATAGTATGTTTAGAAGTCTGGGCTGTCAGGCGTTTGTGTGCATGTATATGCATAGGTGCATGTGGTGTAAGTATACATGCCCACACAAAAACACACACACACACACACACACACACACACACACACACACTCACACACACACACACACACACACACACACACACACACACACACACACACACACACACACACACATACACACATAAGCTTTTCTATATTGATTTTAAAACTGTGACTTTTGATTTCTCTGCATTTTTCAGGTACACCATAAAAATGCAACACAGGCAAAAAAAGTCATCTTAATGGTTAAAAAGTGTGAGTGTTCCATATAACATTGAGTAGCCCCTGCTAAAATTGTATCCATACAGTGAGATAACATGGAGGATAAATAGCCAAAGCAAACATGCTATTTGCCGTTAAAGTGTTCCTTGCAACATAAATTGATGTCTATCAGTAAAACTACAGTGGGGGTAAAGTGCATTATTTATTTATTTACTTATTTATTGATTGACATTTGATTACCAGGAAAGAATGACTGGATAGGGGCTTATTTTCAGTAGAGGCCTGGGGAGAAAAGCTCCATAGTATTACAAAATATTTTAAGAACAATTTTACAGTCTTTAAAAATAATACAACAAGAAACAACAGTTTAAGTAATTATACCAAATTAAATGTGATATAAAAACATTAGTTAAGAATAGATACAAGTTGTATGACGTGATTTAATAGAGAAATTTTAGCCGGTTTACAGAGAAATTAAAGGTGAGTTAGTAATACAAACAGGAATTGCAATTACAACATTTAATGACATACTTCCAAGAATAAAACAGCAAAGTAAATCCAGCAGCTGTCTGACACTATATCCTTTCTATAACTCAAGATCTTACTGAGCATTCTCCCTCCTCTTATCCTATAATATTGCTTAGAAAACTTAACAAATACACTGATTATAAGCACAAGGTAAAATAAACATGCAAATCCATATAATGAGCATTTAATACCAACAATATTGTTTCACTTTGGCTGTCTGTGACAATGAGTTAATTGTAACAAAAGTGACAAACAGAAATCCAGAATGTGACCCCCATATTGGATCAGTGAAAGAGTCATTTAACTTCATACAAAACAAGGGTAGTGGGATTCATCCCTGGGTCTACCTACCTGGAGGTGGTGTTCACACTGAATATCTGGTGGTTCCAGGAAGGTGTGAACATACTTACATATCTTTAGCTGTACACTGCACATTTGGAGATTGTGCCAGACCACAAGAGCATCACCTTAGTTTAACTATGAGATGCATAAAAGAAATGGGTCTATGTTGTTTATGCATATGAACCTCATTTCTGTTCAAAGTCTTCAATCATCCTAGTGACTGTAGCTATAATGTTTTATAGAATAACATCTAATGATTCTGTACTTCTTCTTATTCTTTTTTTATGCATATCTCTATTTGCTACCTGGGTAAGTACTGGACTCAAGTACCCCATTTCAGGGGCAACCCAGGAGGGATCACTGCCTGGATAAATGAATTTCTCATAATCACACAATATAGTAGGCAAATAGAGGTGGAAAGAATTAAACCCTGTACCCTTGACTACAGTAGGCAGCGTGTTAACAGGCCAGCGCCATAATCGTCTGCACTAACTTAATGCTGACACAGGGAGTGATAAAGAAAAATAGAAGAGCGTGATTGGAAGGAATGGCTTATCCTATCTGGACCTGTATTGTGAATTGTTTTTGGACTTTGTTGGTAGACGTGGACTGTGATTAATAAACAACATGCTCAAACTAAAATGCATTTAAAAGTGTAGCTATCAGTGCATCCTGGGCCAAAGATCAATGATGAACTATGTAGTTATGGCATCAAACCTAAGGCCATATGTTTTGAAAACTCAGGGTAAGAGAGGTGCTAAAATTTCATCTGCTCACCATTTGGCAGTGACAGGGATCAGACATATGGTGCAGTGGCTAGACAGATATAGGAAACCCAAGTAAGTAGTGGGGCACTATGCTTCTGTGCAGGATAGCTTTATTGATAAAAATTTTATTAAGATCAAAACTAAAACATACAACTGTTATAAAATAATTGATAAGATTTTTTGATACAATAGATACAAATAGAAAATATTGATACAAAAACAAGAATAAACATAACTATTTACAAAAGTATTCACTACCTATGGATGAAGTTTGCTATTTAAATAAAAAAAATGAAACTAGATTCATTTTACTGGTTTACCAGTAGATCATTTATACTTTTCCAATAACTGTAAGTTGTTGTGTTCCCTGATGATCTAGCTCTGTCATCATTTCAAATTTAGAGACTTCCATGAGAAGATCTTTAAAGTTTTGAAAATAAAGGATTTGAAATGATTTCCAGTTTTTAGTGATTACTTTCCTGGCAATGGATAGAACAGACCACAGAACTGAATAATTTTTTGAATTTACACAATTTGGGACTGGAGTGTTAAACAAAATAAGCGATTTATTGATTGAAAAGTTATCTGTAAAGATAGCTTGTAGGATGTTATTGATGTCATCCCAAAATTTCTTTAAAAGATGACAATCATAAAATATGTGTGCCCAATCCGCATTAATAACTTTTTTACATCTCCAGCATAAAACATTTTCTTTAGATATCTTGTTGACTTTAAACAGAGTAAGAAGTGATCTGTTCAAAAATCTCCGAGTAAAAATTCTCCATTTATGTGAGGATGTAGTTTTACAAGCTGATTGGAGTATACATAATTTATCATTATCTGAAGGATAAGAATTATTAATGGTAATAAAAGATTTCCAATAATGTTCTGAATGAATATCTAAGTCTGATTTTATTGATTTGTATATGTGAGAGAGACTAATTTTATTAGAGTCATTCTGTTGAATGACGACCATTAAATATTATATTAGCCTGGGGAGTATTGTTTTAGTTGAAGAAGGAATAAAATCAAGCTTATCTTTGATATATTTCCTAGCTTCTTGTAAGTCAAGCCATGAGGATGAATCAAAATTGTTCTCTTCAATAAGAATGTTAAGTGATTTTAACTCGTTATTATTCATCATTTGATACCAAACTAGTAAATGCTTTTGTTTAAATAAATACATTTTATGATAATCTGTAGAGAAGATGATATTATGAGTATAGGCTATAGGGAAAATAAGAAATATCCAGCATTCGTATGATTTGTGTCTAAGAATAAAGTTTTTGAAAGATTTCAAATTTAAAATTATGTAGTTAGATCTATATAATTGAATGTAATGATATGAAAAAAATTCTTTCAATCTCCAAATAAAAGAATTATTTATTAAGTTTAACATTAATTTCAATATATTAATACATCTAAGATCATAACTAGGCAGTTCCTGACTAGGATTTTGAGATAAACAGAGAATATAATCTTTCCATTTAGCTGAATATTTACTATCTATAAGAAGAGTAATAGTTTTAATTACGGATGAAATAGCATAAAATTCTAGATTAGGCAAAGCAATAGCACCATTATCCCAGTTGAACATTTGGATAGATAACGCAGTTCTAGATTTAATTGGATGCCAGAGGAACTTATTAATAAGAGAATTAAACTTTTTAATTACTATATGAGTGGGAGGTATAGATATAGACTGTGTTATATACAACATTTTAGGAAGTAAAACCATCTTTATAAGTGACAACTTTTTTTCCATTGCGAATCGTATTTTTAACCATGAGCTTGTTAGAGATTCTATTATTTGAATACTTTTGTTGAAATTTATTTTAATGTATCTTTTAAGTTATTAGAAATAATTATACCTAAATATGTTATTTGTTGAGTTTGAGGCAAATATTTCTTAAAATTATCTTGTATGTTGAATTTTTTTTGCCCAACTTAGAAAATTTGTGTTTTATTATGTTTAAATCTAAGACCTGAGTTTTTCTGAAACTTATACATATTAATAAATAACTCTGTCAAGGTAGGATTTTTACCCCCCAAAGTAATCATGATGTCATCCGCAAACAGTTGTATTTTTGATGTTTCATTAAAACCCAAATCATAACCTTTAATGTTAGTATTATCCCTGACAAGATTAGCCCATGGTTCCATAATTAAGGTAAATAAAAAGGGAGATAATGGACAGCCTTGTTTGGTTCCTTTTTCAATAGGAATAAATTGTGAAATATAGGAGCCTATTTTGATATATGCTTGACAACCAGTGTAAAGTTGGGTAATAAGATTTATAAAATTTTTGGAAAAGTTAAATTCTCCCAGTAGAGTAAATAAATAGTCCCAGTTTATTGTGTTAAATGCACAATTTATGTCTAAGCTAATTATAGTTAGGTTATTTTTAAAGTTCTTAACTGATTCTATTAAGGTTAGTATTCTCTTAATGTTGTCATATGAGGTTCTATTAATAATAAAGCCAGTTTGATCAGAGTCTACCAAACTAGGAAGGACATTTTTGAGAATATTTGCATAAATAGACATAAACATTTTGTAATCTGTATTTAATAAAGAAATTGGTCTGTATGAATTACATTTGGTAGGATCATTATCCTGTTTTAGAATAGGAGTGATAAAGGTATATTTCCACGATGGTGGAATTAAATTTTTAGTTTGGGCTATACTGAAAACTGAGTGTAAACTCGAGAGAGCTTTTGTAGGTCAAATTTTATAAATTTCAGGGATGATACCATCACTACCCGGGGCTATGTTTTGTTTTAATTTGTTAATTTGTACTTGAATGTCATTAAGGGTTATCTGTCTGTCTAATGATTGAACTTGTTGAACAGTTAACTTTTTTGTGTGTTTTTATTAATGCATGACTTCATATCAGTTATGGGATTTATTAACTCAGTAGACTGATTTAGTTTAGAAAAAAATTCTCTAAATTCATTTAATATGTTGTGAGGACCAGAAACCTTTTTCTTTTTTTGTGGTGAATAAAATTCCTTAATGTGATTAAATTTATTCATTCTTTTAATTTTGCTGGCAAGCATATTTATGGGGTTTGATGAAAAAGTAATAAATTTAAATTTCTATAAACTAATCTTTATCTTATAATCTAAAATCTCAAGATACTTCTTATTTAAAGAATATATGTTTTTTAATAGTTTTAACTTCCTTGTTTTTTAAAAGGGTAGATTCAAATTATCAAGTTTTGTTTGAATCTCTTTTAACTCTTTATCCCATGTAATTCTTTTTTTTATACCAATCAATTATCCTACAATATAAGTAGGCTTTCATTGCATCCCATATGAAAATTTCAGAACTGTCTTTAGTGATATTGAGTTTGATTAAGTTTTGAACTTCTGTAGATATGAAGGATTTAAAATCATTCAAATTAGAGATGTAGGCTGGAATCCTCTTTATCTGAACATTATATAATGAGTAAATAGATAGGTCAAAGGTTATAGAATTATGATCTGAGAGGGGACATGCAATCACCTTAACATTAGATAAAGACTCAACTAAGTTATTAGAGATAAAAAGTCTATTCTTGAAAATGAGTTATGCCTGTGAGAAACAAAAGTGTAGAATAGTGATTTAGTATCTGCATAGTTATTTATATCTCTCAAACAAAAGGAATCAGTAAATTATTTTAATAACCTGGCAGTGGATGAAATCCTCCTATTTCCAGTGAAGGTAGAGTCTTTACTATCAAAAATACAATTAAAATCACCAGCTAGAATCGTGTTGCCTTTTGAAAATTGAGTAATGTGTTCTATATGCTGCTGTGCTGTTTTAAGTCCAAAGCCAGGAATCCAATACATGTTAAATAATGTAAATATTTTACTATAAGAAACTGAGATCCCTCATAAAAAAATAAAATTGCCAAAGATTCCAAAGACAACCACATGGCATTCTATAACTATGTCAAGAATCTAAATGGCAATGCTCAGATCTGCTCTGAGCTAAAACAGAATGGCATTAAATATACTGATCCCAAGGATATTGCCAATATCCTGGCAGATCGATTCAGTGCCAACTTCACCCCCCTCTCACTTCTTAAATGGCCCATCTCAATACCGGAAGATTGCCAAATTCTGGTAATAATAGCCACACAGGTAAAACCCTCACCAAAGCTAAGAATACAGCATCCATGGGACCAGATGACATCCCGGGCTGTGTACTACATTAACTACAATATGAACTGGCACCTCACCTAAGTGTCATGTTTAATCATAACCTCACCTCAAGTTTCATGCCCACTGAGTGGCGCAGAGCTACAGTTATCCCACTCCACAAGGGGGGATCCACCTTGGATCCCAGAAACTACCATCCCATCAGTCTGACGAGCCTTATCTGCAAGACCATGGAGCGTATTATCATGGAACTTATAAACAAAGACATTGGCAACCTTCAAACACTGGATCCCACCCAGTTTGGGTTCGTGAAGGGCCGATCTTGTCTCCTGAACCTAATTGACTTCTTCAAATCAGTCTCCAGAGCCATGGACAAGGGTAAGATGGTTTACACAGCCTATCTAGACCTTGCCAAGGCTTTTGACACCATCACCCACTCTGGAATCATAGATAAACTTACTAAGCTGGGCATTAATCCCTACGTTAGCCAATGGGTTGCTAACTGGCTTACTGATAGAACCCACACTGTAAAAGTAGCCGACTCCAAATCCAGCTCCAGACAAGTGACAAGTGGAGTACCTCAGGGTTCAGTCCTGGGACCGCTCTTGTTTGGCATCTACTTCTCTGAAGTACAGGCCAACACTAACACTAGAAATAGGATTTGGATAGAAGTAATTGACCTTATTTATAAGTATCGGACCTATCACTATAATATAGTTGTGTTTAGATTAGTACCATTTTTTACATAGTTATGTGAATTTATTACATTACAGATTTCCACAACAACTCAATGTGGTGGTTACATACTATTAGGTCAGATTACTTGTAACTAGGATGAATTTCAAAACTTAACTATTAACTACTACACTTGGTTACAGCAAGTGCGCTTACAGACAATACCTTAGGTAATCCGTGAATTTTGTAACTCCTGGGACTTACAGAAGTGGTGCGTTTTGGATGGACAAGCAGTAGGGTTTTAAAAAACACAACGTTGTGACGAGCGCTCATAGAGATTTACATAAACTTGTAATGGTAGTACTTACAGCTTATACACATTTTTATTAAAGTGGTTGAGAAAATATATAGGATTTTAGAAATTGGATAGTACTACTTGTACATTAGTAAGTTATGTGTTTTAACAAATTAGTTTTAACTTAATTGATTTTATTATGGTTGTTTCCACCATAAGTGCGTTTGTATAGGTACAAGTATAAACGCATAAAAAAGCTCTTTTAAAACGGAGCCCACATAGTGAAGACTATGTTAGTATGGTTTGAATTTTCATGTTATAGATAGATAGTGTATACATATAATGGGCAAGCATATTTACATTATCAGCAATGGCATCACACAAGTGGGCTCGTATTAGCATACATATAAGGAGCGCAACGCGCACTTATATCATGTTGGTTTTATATTGTATCAAAACCACAAGGTTAGATTTCTAAGCTTGTTGATAACAAACTTTTTTACTATTGGGTGAAAAAAGAAGAACAGAAAATGTTTGTTTTATGTGACCTTATTTGACATTATGTAACAGAGTAACATAAAACTTTGACATTTTACAAGCACAAAGTATTTTAGGGGGATTTATACCTTTAAAAGATAGTGATGTCATGATCACTACAAAAAGGTGAAAAGGGGTGGAGTACAGGTGATTTGAAAAAGTTTCTGAACTGTTGGAAACGAAAAGCATTTCATTTTGTGTTGTTTTAACCAACTAAATTTTATTGAAGTTGGTATCACTTAAATAAATAACTTTTTATCTTGGAACAACACGGTGCCGTCGACATTTGGCTTATTGTATTTTTTACCACTTGGACATAAGTACAAAGAAAGAACATTAGGTCAGGTAAATTTGTTTTACTTGGTCCGTTTACCTGCAGCCTTTTTCAGTGTTTGGTTTACTTTCATCAAGTTTGTCAATAAACTAAATAACCAAAAACCAAAAAAAGATCCAGACCAAGTAAACACAGTAAGCCCAAAGGCTTGGAGTAAAACGAACCAGTCCAAAATAGCTCACCCAAGACTTTATTTGAAAAATAAAAATGAAAATACCATTAAGCGCTTTCGCCTGGATTAATACCAGGCTTTTTCAAGAAAAAGCCTGGTATTAATCCAGGCGAAAGCGCTTGATGGTATTTTCATTTTTATTTTTCGAATAAAGTCTTGGGTGGGCTATTTTGGACTGGTTCGTTTTACGTCAAACCTTTGGGCTTACTGTGTTTACTTGTCAATAAACTAAATGTGTAAAAAATACAATGTATTAGATAGATATTCTCAAATTTTCCTGTCATAAAAGATATGAAAAGACAGAGCTGACAGAAAACACTGCTACTCAAGGCTCATCCTTAGCCACGCCCCTGTGCAGGATAGCTTTGTCTACCACCAGGTGCATACTTAAAGGAGTGAGAAATGTGAAGTCCAAATGGACCATTATTTACTATTATTTATGTAATTTCTTCTGTTTGCCAGGAAAGTCCAGTGAGCTACATCACCCCTTTCCAGCAAATGTCCAGGTAGAAAAGCTCCATGTGTGGGAAAGTACAATATAATTTATTTTGGCTGTGGAGTTAGTATATACAAGTTAAGGGGTTTTGGGGACAAGACCACTACATTGCAGTACAAGGGGGACTTGCCCTTCTGCAAAGCAGGCTCTGTGAATGTTTTATTGAGTACACGTAGTGTGCAGTTTCATGTTTTATGATTTGAGTGTATATTATGTCTGAGGGTGTGTGTGTGTGGTGATTACTATTATGAAGTGTATGTGTGTTGGAATGACTTAGAATCGACTGAGTGTTCCAGAACTGTAATTGTATGTGTGTTCCATCTTTTTTTGATCGCTTGTGCTACAATCTTTGTTCTGCTACATGTTTTAATATATACGTCTTGTAGACTAATGAAATACCACACTTTGCCTTGATAAAGAACCCCTCTTCTAATAGCTGAAATGATTTGCACTGAGTAGACTCCAGTCACAAAAAGTGTTAGAGAACAATGGAGCATTATATTACTTTCTAAATATATTTGCCATCCAGATCAAATATTTGCAAGTTAAACTAAAACAGCCTAACATTAATGTATTCCTTGTTTAACTCATAATCTAAAATACTACATAACGGCTAGAGATGAACCTAGCTACTTTATACTGTTATTAGTTATAAAATACTCTGTACAGTTAATCCTTACAATTAATCAGCATTTTGTATCACACATATCATTTTTCATGAAGCTTTGGTCTGATCCACTATTGTAGAACTTTCAGCCCTAACACAGGTGACCCAAAATTATGAGACCTACCTGCTGAGGAGCAGGACAGGAGGCAGGCTTAAAAGGCAAATGGTCTGCAGTCCTGCCTCAGGGGGATGGTGAATTAATTTGCCTCATAAGACCATTCTGTAATTTGTTTTTTTTTTTATTTATGTATGTATGTATGAATGCATTGCCTTTGTTTACTGGGAAAGACCAATTCAGTGATAAAACACCTTCTTAGTGGAGGCAAGGGGAGAAAAGTTCCATATTAACTCAAAGATACAGTTACATTTACATTACAGTAGTACATTTTAAGATTGTTACATTTACATTTCTGTAATGCAGTTTAAGACAATACAGCAAAATGAAAGAAAACATACACAGTACTATATAAAATGTATATAAAAAATCAGCAATACATACTGAGTATTCATGAATTAAGGAAAAAAATAATACTGTGTTACTGTTTCTGATTATTAAAAAAATGGGAGAGGAGATAGAGAGGGTAAAACTACTTATGGAAACTGTTACATAGTGTGTTTATTTTCTATCTCTGTGAGTTATCCTTGGAGGGGAGCACTGACACAGGATAGACTAAGGTTAGACGTGATATGTACATCTTTCCAGAATATATAGGATAGTTATAATAAGCAGAGGTATAAAAATAACAGACATTTACTTGTTCACATGCAGACCAGATCAGTCAGGGCAGGACTGCATCTACTTGGCTAATGACTTTTGCCTCCCTCCACTGCCATATAAAATGAGGTGCCAATAAAGCAAATACCTCCTCCCAAAACAGAAAAGGTAGACACCTCATGGTGTGATATAAAATACCAAATGTTGGTCAGATGATAGAATGAAAGTGTCATTGTTGAACAAGGAAAATTAGATGGTAAGTGAGGGACAGGACCAAAACAATATTAAATATTCTGATTATGTATTTAGTTTCTCTAAAAGGGAAAGTTTTCATTATTTTCAAAAAGGTTATGGTGTAGCTTTTCTTTTATCATCTATGCATAAACCTTTTTTGTCTTTGTGGGGTTTTTTTTTTAAGTTTTAGTGCATTGTTGTAGTTATAGACAGATTACCTAAAGTAATTTAAACTGACACTATTATCCTGACTGGGTAATGCGCTAAAATAAAGTTGAGATACAATATGTGGAACAGGCTGGGTGAGAATTGAACATTATATCCTAGTGTTGTTTACTGGGAGAGATCTATGATTTGCCCAGAGCTAACAGAACAGCCATATCAGTTTTTACCTCTAGGTGCATGAAATGAAACAAAAAGGGATGTAGTCACCTCCTAGATGACAATGTGACATTATCAAGGTTTAACATTAGAACATTAACTATAGCAGTCATCCTGGATAATTTTTTACATTTTTTTCTTAAATGACAGCACTGTTGATGACTATACCATTCCTAAGTTATGATGTAGCCTTTGTGTTGGTCCGCATGCCTTCTTAACAAAAAAATAAAGCAAATGATACGATAAAGAAGCATTGTTAAATGGGTTAAGCATCAGTTACATGGAAGAGCTGTGAGGATTGGATGTCAGAAACATTAGCCACACTGGTGGATTGATAGCAAAGTCACAGGGTTTGGAGCTAGGCCCAATCCTTTTCTACCTACATTTTTTCAGGCTACATTTATATGCACCTCTCAATATCAGGCAAATTGTGTTTTTAACATTTATTTAATTGTTTGTTTGTTTGTTTATTATTGACATTTGATTACTGGGAAAGTCTGACTGGGTAGAACCCACTTTCAGCAGATGCTCAGGGAAAAAAGCTACAAATTATTGCAAAATATTTTAAGAGCAATAATTTTAGAATCTGAAAAAATAAAACAAAAACATCTGCAGTTTAAATAATTATAGTAACTTATACATAATATAAAAACATTTATTACGAATCAGTACAAGTTATATAACAATTGTTTAATATTTGGAGAAATTTTAGACAGATTATAGAGAAATTAAAGGTAAGTTAGTTAAAATGTACAAATGAATTCAAAATATTATCTAATATCGACGATGGCATATAAGTAAATATTTCTGGAAAGGGTGTTAAAATAACCTTCAAGTTAAGTAAACTGATATTCAGCATAAATAAAGTTTATGCTTTGGGTACAAAGAATGAAAGGCTACATTGCTGTCTGGATCCAAATTAGAATAGGTGACTAAGAGACGGGCCTGGGTACATGAATACACTATATATTTTGTTTTTGCCTTGTGTTGCACCACTGTTCACTCTGAGACAAGTAACACGGCATGATTCACTTTAAGTGCTGTGCACAAGGCAGTGGGCGATTCTCCTTTTGGGTTTATATAAAGCACTGTACCATTTGAGCATAATTTTACAATTTGCTCACCTTGGTTTAAGAAGGATATGAAAGGAACAGAATCAGTACAAGGTGAGTTTGTTAGGCTTCTTAGAAGAATGTTTAAGTTGAAATAAGTAGAATAAGTTAGGCTTGTAAACTTGTTCTTGCTATAATGTAAAAATCAGAAACTTTAGTAGCAGTTTTTCAGGTATGAAATGAATATACAAATATTTACACATCCTTATATTAGGTAGTCGTTTTAATGGCTGGAATTAAATATTAAAATTCCAAGTATGAATTCTAGGAGAATAAATGTGTACACTGATGGAAATGTAGCATCCGAACAGGAAAAATAGTACTTGAAGAAATCTAAACACTTAGAGATAATTAAACTATGGATTTATATTTTGGAGGAAAATGTTTAAAGGAAAAATTAAATTGTCATGATTGCTTATATTAGAATTTTGGCTTTAACTGGTATTGTGTATGTAAATTACATAAAAAATTCTATAAAATAGAGGTCTAGGTGACTATTATCATAATATTCTTCTTAGAAGACAATGTAAGATGAATAGAGCTTGGTAAAAAGATTATACAAACAGAACAAAATCATCTTCCTCTGAACTGACACAGCATTATTTTGTAACATTTCCAATAATTTTACTATAATAATCAGAGTAGGAAATGTTGCAATTGCAATGTAAGTGTAGCACAACATTACCAGGTTCTGATTATGCTGAATATTACTATATTCAAGAGGTGTACGTGAAATAGATTTTACCATACTTACTGAGACTGATGACACATACCCCCTGGGATGCAGAAACATGCTCACTGCTAGGGCAGTAAGATGCTTACTATTTATCATCTGGGCACTTCACAAATCACGGTCAGTTAACAGTGTGAAAACACTGAGCTCAAGCACTAGTAATCCCAACCGCAGTTTAAAATCACTGTCAATTAACAGTGTGAAAACACTGAGTTTAAGCACTAGTAATCCCAACCACAGTTTAAAATCACTGTCAGTTAACAGTGTGAAAACACTGAGCTTAAGCACTAGTAATCCAACCGCAGTTTAAAATCACTGTCAGTTAACAGTGTGAAAACACTGAGGTCAAGCACTAGTAATCCCAACCGCAGTTTAAAATCACTGTCAGTTAACAGTGTGAAAACACTGAGCTCAAGCACTAGTAATCCCAACCGTAGTTTAAAATCACTGTCAGTTAACAGTGTGAAAACACTGAGCTCAAGCACTAGTAATCCCAACCGCAGTTTAAAATCACTGTCAATTAACAGTGTGAAAACACTGAGCTCAAGCACTAGTAATCCCAACCGCAGTTTAAAAAGAAGTGCAGCAGTGGCTGTATAATGTAACTATCACAAGTGCCGAATATCTATGGAATGCCTTTACATGTGCACAAAAGGGACAAAAAGGTGACTATCATCCTTAAAGGGCTCATTGCACACTTTAAATCTATTTTTTGACCAGATGAAGGGTGGAATGGGAAAATAGGACACCAAGAAAAAGAGGAAACAAGTTGAGGGAAGGGGTGAACAGATAAGGACTGAGTATGATGAAGAGGAAAAAATCATCAGAAGCTTTGAAAATAATTAAGACAATGAATCATGTGAAAGAGTGTAGTAATTTTCAAAGTTTATGGCTTATCTTGTTATCCAGCACAATGAAACTCCAATGAGAAATTACCTTTTTAAGAGGTAGGATGCTACTGTTCCCTTTGCAAACTACAGACCAAGGCAACAGCCCAGGGCTTATCTGAATTGGGTTGCAAACTTTGTATAAACTGGAAGAACCTCTGACCAGCTTAGCCCAATCCTAAGAGAAAGAAAGAGGTGACCTGGTGGCTGGAGGCCCACCTAGGGTCAACCTTTGCTTGGCAGAGATCTGATCCCCTAAAGGATATAATCAGTATAATTAATTTTCCAGTCACCACCTTTAGAATAGCTTTGTTTCATTCTCTATTTGGTTTTCCATACTCATCTGAACTTGAATAAATGTGTTATGCATGAAACATGAAAAAAAGCAAAATTAAGAAAAACTGACTTTTTATCTGATATACTTTATGTATTCTGTTTTATATTGGTTGGATTTCTACTTGTCCCACTGGTAACCTTGGCTCAGGCACACATAGGTCAGAATCAAATGTCAGGGGCAGATTTTCTTTCCTTAGGAGGGCAAGGAAGGTATTATATGAAGGATACCTAGCAGACCAAATGTTACTTCTTATACCACTGTTCAAGATTGTGCTAAGGTTGGTTGATGATGGCATCACGGCATACCCATTACAGATACATTTCTTCCCCTAAATTATATAGTTAAAGGACACCCATTTCTAGCAGACACTTGAACAGTACTTCTAATATCTCTATTAGGTGAGTATAGCTAAGGACAGTATAGCCAGGAGTGACCAGTGAGGTATGATGGTCAGTTTTGCAAATGGATCACAACAATGAACTGGGCACTATTAAAATGAACACTCTCATGCTATCAGTGTTCATCAGGATATACTTTAATTCTATAAATCATTAGGAATAAGAGTGCCTAATTAAAGCACTAAAGCAAAATACACAGAAAAAAACTGATATTGTGGTAACTAGAAAAGAGCTACAGAGCTTTCTACATTCTGTTCATCAAAGGCTAGAGAAGTCATTGATTGATTATTGATTGTTTTTTAATCTCCAGACCCCAGTGGCCATTTTTGATTATATGCCCTTGACCTTTCACCTCTGTATCTGCTGAGACTTACTGCTGCCAGTCTCACTGCATTGTCTGCTTCTTCCCCTCCCCCAGTAGGATAAACAACAGACCTTACTACAGACTGAATCCATTTCTGGTCGGTTTGTTTAATTGTTCAGGTTTCAGGCTTGCATTTCTTAGACAGTCTCCTATTAGTTGTATTTCTGTTCTGTTGCACATTCCTTCCTTTCCTGCAGTAAACTGTGTACTACCACCACCACCATTTTGGTTGCCATCTACTTCCAGCAACGTTGAATCTAAAGTCACCTTGTCAGATGTCTAGCCATGGACACCATTCCTTTAACTTCGACAATGGGTAGAAGTCAAGTGCCACTGTTTCCCTCTTTAAGAAGAAAGCAGTCTTTTTACTTTATTTATAGACAAATCACTGACTTGCTCAGCAGGAATACTGAACCAAGCTCACAAATTATAAATTATAAAAAAGAGGCAATTCAGTTTCACACAGTCATCTTTAATTAAAATAAAACAAGTGTGGACTTATTTGTTTTTATTTTTATTAAAGTCTGTATGGAACTGAATTATTTCTTATTTTATTTATATTTTTTTTAATTTATTTAGTATTGCTTATTTTTGTACATCCTCCTTGCTGATCTCAGGTAGTCTTCTGCCCCATGTTGTCCATAACACATATTCATTCCTTCTCCACTGGAGATGGGGACTGGGGATAAATGTTCCTGCAATGAGTTATACTACAGAACCAGAGTTTTTTCTTGTATGCCCTACCTTCATTTCGTAGCATGACCTCCACAGAAAACATACAATGGCCATAATGGTTGTCTGGTTTGCACTTTCACCATGAATCAAACATACTCTGATCATCAGGACCTGATACTTATAAACATACCATTCCACTATCCCTGCTTTTGCAGAGCTTGTCTGATTTTCTTATTATATAGTTTTTGCTGATACTTGTAAAATGTATTATTTTCAGGTAAATCACTGAAGATTACAGTTAATCAGTAACACCAACCATTAGAGTTTCCTACTTCCTATTGTTCAGAAAATGCATGCTGATGCAAAACCTGTTGTTGTATTAACATTTTAAGTGTGTTAGAGTAACATTTAAACATTATCTTTAATTTTGGGCCTATGTCCCCTCATCTCCCATTGTTTTTGACTTTGTTGAGAACTGTTGAGCAGAGAAGTTGAAAGGTGTGCCTGCCGCATCTTGACTGTTCCTACTGCTATTTGCACTCCATGTTTCCTAGCAGAGGCGATGCTGTTGCTGGTCTGATGTTGGGACTCGGATCATCCACTGCTCTAGACTATGCTATACGCATATCCCTTTTGTCAACTTAAGGAGAAAAGCAGTTTTACAGTAGCCTACCCCAATTGCACAATACCTAAACCTTTCTAAACCTGCTTTAGACTCAGGATCTCCATACCGTATGTGTTACCTCTGCTGCTGCTCCAGTGGACAGTTATTTAAGGAAGTCCCAGGTGCTTAGACAGTGCTTTCATGAACACCTGCTTCTTTTCAAGGCTTCACTAAAGTTGCATGGTAACAAGTGATGTGTTCCTAAAACAAGCAGTCATTGGTACAATCCAATCTAGTATCGCCACAAAACAATGGAATCTGAAAAACACTGCTTGAAATTCCTATAAAAACTAATGTTAGAAATATCCAAAGACTAGAGTCCAGTAGACTTAGGTGTGCTCATTTGGAAGGTTTGTAAATGACATTTTGTAAAAGCTCCTTAGCTCTGTGACATAAACTTGTTAAAGATCGATGCATGCATAAAAGTATAAGATAAAGAGAAGCAGCAAATTTGGAATTTTATTATGTCCTTGTTTGTATAACATTTATTAGCCATAGGAAGATGTTCTTGGGAAAATCCAGATGGCAATGCATAGTTGTCTTAACATATTTAAAACCTACAGGTGAAGAATGTGCAACTGAAACGGAGGTTTATTAGATATTATTGTCCCATATGACTCGGCTTCTACAAAATACTACTTTCCAGTCCTTGGATAAGCCACACAGATTTGTTGAAGTGTTTAAATGTACACGGATTTGCAAGATATCTATGCCTTCCATTTATTAATTCTACAGCTGACATTGGTTCTAAAGGCCTCTGTGATGCTGAGTCTGTGCGGCATGGAGGTAGGTAGCACTAATCCCCAGTCTGTCTCTGCTGATCTCTGTGGCATGGAGGTAGGTAGCACTGATCCCCAGTCTGTCTCTGCTGATCTCTGCGGCATGGAGGTAGGTAGCACTAATCCCCAGTCTGTCTCTGCTGATCTCTGTGGCATGGAGGTAGGTAGCACTGATCCCCAGTCTGGCTCTGCTGATCTCTGCGGCATGGAGTTAGGTAGCACTGATCCCCAGTCTGGCTCTGCTGATCTCTGTGGCATGGAGGTAGGTAGCACTGATCCCCAGTCTGGCTCTGCTGATCTCTGTGGCATGGAGGTAGGTAGCACTGATCCCCAGTCTGGCTCTGCTGATCTCTGTGGCATGGAGGTAGGTAGATATGATCCCCAGTCTGGCTCTGCTGATCTCTATGGCATGGAGGTAGGTAGCATTGATCCCCAGTCTGCCTCTGCTGATCTCTGTGGCATGGAGGTAGGTAGCACTAATCCCCCAGTCTGTCTCTTCTGATCTCTGTGGCATGGAGGTAGGTAGCACTGATCCCCAGTCTGGCTCTGCTGATCTCTGCTGCATGGAGGTAGGTAGCACTGTTCCCCAGTCTGGCTCTGCTGATCTCTGTGGCATGGAGGTAGGTAGCACTAATCCCCAGTCTGGCTCTGCTGGTAAGACTGAGTGAGCAATGGACAGCTTGTCAGTCACTGGTCAGATGATTACTCAGTCTGCAGTGCAGCTCTTGCAAGGAGCTGCTGACCTAAAAAGAGAGGAATTCACCAAAGTAATTTAAGGATGGTTGCTTCACAATGCCATTTTGTAATAATTTAACAACACTATACTTTGCTAATCTTTTTCGATACTGTATAATATTTATGCTGACGTGTTCATCTTAGATCTGCATTATTTAACTGCTCTTACTTACTGTATTCTTAACAATGCACAACCTTTGTCTATGATCCTGTTTCAGTAAATGTTTTGTAATGTTCCTTTTACAAGATTTTCTAGCTAGGATTTTTTTTTAAGTTGTAGCTTCAAAATATGTATTTATTTATAGCTAGAGCACCCTCAGGAATTGAAAAAACAAACAAGATGCATATGCTGACCATGGCATATTGATACCTAAAAGTAAGAAAAAAAGTAAACTGCCTTCACTTTCTTAAGAAATGCTGCCTCATTAGAGTTTTGACTAGCATATTCAAGTCTGCAGACAGTGTTTGGATCCTTGCAAGCTGCTCATTTGGACTAAGGAGTGAAGATGGTAGATGTTTAGTATCATGTAGCAGGCATGCAAAACAGAAAAGACAACCAAAGAAGATTACACTAGAGAAGAAGGCAATATCTTGAAATTGCAATAGTTATAACACTACAATAACTGATTTTCCCTCATACTATCTTTAAATAGAGAAATGGAGACTAACCAATATGCTGTAGTATGTTTTTATTCCTCACCCAACACATTTCTGCATCTCATGCTATATGCTGTTGTTTAAAACTCTGAAAAGATAAACTTTTATAAAGTATTGTGAAAACTGCCTTGCCATTCTGCATAAATTTAGGTAAAGGAATTCAGAACTTATTCTCTTTCAGTTATAGTTGGCCTCTGGTCCTAAATATGATTTTCATAAAAAATTCTGATTTCTTCAAATTTCTGAAATGTTGTATATTTTAATTCTCAAATGTTCAGAGCCATGGTGGGGATACAGTGTAAAATGTAGTGTTGTTTGCCTGTGTTTCAGAACAAAAATGTCATTCCAGAGGTCTGTGTCAAGCACATACTTCTTAACCTCTTACAGCAAGAAATCTGGACTAAAGCCTTAAATTATGGGGGAGGGGGCAAAGGCCCAAAAATAGGGACATTTTTTAAATATTGCAATTACAAACTTAGAACGTTGATAGCATAGCAGGTTTTGCATTTGCATGAATTTTCTGAAGAATGTGAAGTATGAAACTCAAATGTTTATCATTATTTTCTGACTTTAATTTTTAATAGCATGCCCAGAAAACTACAATTTTATGAAAAGTGGAAGAAAAATATGAGGCAAAAATCTAGCCATTGTGTGAAAATCTGTACAGTTGATAGGCATGCAGGAAGCTTGAGTATCCTGCACACACTTGTCCACATACCAGAAAAGAAGAAACCTGCTCATTACACATTCTCATTGCTGTGAAATGTTCCGCTCTTGTGGCACTATCAAGTTTCAGCAGCATGTGCAGATACACTCATGCAGTTTGATTGCTGCAGATGTGCATTGAACTGCACTAGGAAACTTTTGCATGGAAATGGCAGAAAGAGTTGCACTATGCTGCACAGCGGACTATAAAGGTATCCCTGTTCAGAGGAACAGACAACAGGTACAGTATGCTGACATGTCTTTTTCATCACATCATATGACATTTCTGCAGGCTGAAATTGTCCCTGTGCTTTGGGTCAGCCTACCTACATTTGGGCACAACAAAAGTCTCCCCTACATGAAGTACAGTATTCCACCCACTGAGTTGTACACATCCTAGAGGGAACACTGCATTCATTCCATTAGCCATAACCTGTTTTCAGGGGAAACCCAAAGTGCTATCTGTGCTGAATAGGGCTAATTTGTCAAGGGCACTGTAAAAATTCCTCAGCATTTTTTGATGCATACCATGGGATCTTTTGTATCCACCTGAAATCCCACCACTATAGGCAAACGGGACTATGGTTTAATGTCTCATCTGAAGGACTAGACCTCAGGAGTGTAGTCTCCTGCTTAGGCTATACTGCTTTGTTAGCATTACAGCAGGAATCTATAAACTTGGTGTGGAGATAGAACCAACAGTTTTTTGATTTTCTCAGCATCAAAGATGAGAATGTTACCGAGTGAGAAACTGACAGTGGCATCATCTGTGTCAGATATAAGCGTGCACACACAAACACACACATACATACACACACACACACACACACACACACACACACACACACACACACACACACACACACACACACACTCACGCACACAAAATGTGTGTAGCGTGCTGTCTCTCCTACTGTGCAGTTACATTGTTTTGCTGAAACACATAACGATTTTGGGAATTATTGATGCCCATACACAGCCATTACCTTTTCCTGTGCAACCCCACTGACCCAACAGGTAACTCCCCCTTCTCATCACCACAGCCCACTACTGATTGATATTCTAGATGCTGGTAGATCAGTTCTGGACATTACCATTTTGCTGCCTGAAATGCAGAAGCCTGTAGGTCAGTTCCAGTAGGAAAAGCTTAGGTCTCTCAGTTAGCCACTGTGGACAGAACAGATACTCCATCAGAATGACAGAGGCATTGGAGCAATGCCTTGATGGAGTGGCATGTCTCCTTTTTAGGGCATTAAACCTTAGTAGTATTAACACACTACTACATTTAGTTATGTAGTAGTTAACTGTTACAAAATGGTCCTGATAAGCCATGCAGCTGCATTTGCATAGTCCTGTCTGGATTTTTCATCATTGCAGGGCTTTGTCTGCTGGCATACCTAAATGCTTGTAAGTCTGGCCAATGATCTTTGCGGTTATGCTGCCACCTAAGAGACCACAACTGGTGGCATAGCCAAGAGCACCATTAATCCAGTCGTGTAGCATCAAAATGCTGCACCCAAGTCATCAGACTACACTGCTAGGCCGTTAACCAGTAGCAATGCAGCAACAGCTGGATGGGGGTGGGACCATACAATTTGAAATAGCAAGTGCCAGGAGTGTAAAACAGACTGAGTGAGATGATCCATGCACAATAAGATTCTAGCACATAAAGTATTAATAATAAAATATCAAGCGAAATAAATATTTTATAAATGTAGGCAGCAGCTACTGCTGTCCAGGACACCATGCATCACTCCGTCATGGAACTTGTTTCATCTGCTGATAGTCTTCCTTCACAGTGAAATGAAAGGCTGTCACAATGTCAAGAAGGTGACAGGTAACCAACTCCTTTTCAGTAACTGAGGCTGTTTCCCAGTAGGGGGTCTGTTCTGGAGGACTCTGGATCAAAATTAAAAATGTGGTATTCTGGGTACCATTGCTTATGATGAAATATAGTCTCAAAACTCTTTATGTAACTGAGAATAGCAGCAGAACAAAAAACTGATGTCCAAACTCAGCATAGCTATGATTCATAGGGCTGTGGGAAATGATAGAGGGAATTTGACGTTTAACCTTTCTTTAATGCAGTTAGTACTATTAAAACTAAAGATATGGTTTCTTGTGAGTTTCGGTATTTAAAGGCTTATTCAAGCTGGGTAAGTATTTATTTATTTTTTTTCAAATTATTACTGGTCAACATTTTGTGGTATCCTTTATGACCAAAACACTGTACTGGTTTGTAGGAGAATGGTGGATTTTTTCCTGCTATGAATTAAAAAGTGAAAGGTTACTTGAGGAAAATCACAGACTTGAGAATAAATGACAAGACAGAAAACACAACATAGATCTTGCAGTTTGACACAGAGATTTAAGTCTATTTGCTGTTAGGTATCTGCTGTGTAACAGCTCTGTGTTTGATTCCAACAGCCTACTGTGTGATTCTGATCAAGTCATTTAACCAGATGTTAATCCTCGGTCACTCCTGAATAGACAATGCGTGTTCAGTGGGCTCACCTGGTTAACAAATATTTTATTATATTTTATTTAATGAACACTGAAGAATGATAGAATAACTATAAGCAACAGTATGATCCAGTGTTGCATAAACTCTGTTCCTGAGCTACACGTTCAGAAAATGCTACCTGCTTTTTGTTTCTTAGGGCTAAAGTGGATAAATTGACCTGAGAGTAAAATGAAGAGTAGTTTATGGTATAGCCAAGATCTTTTTCAAAATCATCAATCCTAGTGCTATGCTCACAGTTTCATAAGTCTATCATCCAGAGTAATGCCTTGTTCCAGATCAGGCAGGACAAGGTCTCTAGTCCAGTTCACAGTGAGCAGCAGATGAACTGCTGCAGAAATGTTTCTCATCACTTAATGAGTAACACAGAAGGGGCTTTGATTGTCACAGCTACCCCTTTTCAGATTAGCACTCTTTAAGGGAGAATCACTAAACTCAGAACTGTAAGTAAAAATTATTTCTGATGGGACATTGATCTTCCACAATTCCGGTTATAAATTAGGGTTGTCTGTAACTATTTAATCCATTTCAGACAGCATACATCACTTCTGACCTCTGTTGCTGTTAAGTGTTGGTACAATTTACCTGTGTCCAATCAGAGTTGTGTTATGAAGTAGGTAGTTTTAACATTACATTTAGATATAAAGGTAACTGATCGAATGACGGCTAAAACATTCCAAGCATGAAATAAGCGCTATAGAGAAGTGGTATAATCACTGCATCAATGATGCGCCTAATTCTAAATGTGCTTTTTATCTCTTTTGGCTGTGTAGCACAGACAGTTATCGCTATGAGTTACTAATAGGTCTACTTTATAATTTTGAGTTTTATTTTTTCATTGTCAGTTTGCATATGATGTCATTATTTTTTAAACCTTGTTCTTCCCTGAAAAGAAAACACTTATGCCTTATGGATCTTAGACACTTAACAGATTGTTTTTGTCTAAGCTAGAATAAGGTTTGAATGAAATCTTACCCAGAAACTTCTGGAAGTAGTACTCTTACAGTCTGCACTAGGTCAAAGTTGAAATACAGATCACTAAACGGATTCATATTTGATATCATCAATATGTGCTTTCATCATGCATCAAGGATGCAGAATATTTGTTTTATATTGATTGATCTCTGGAATGTGCAGAGCAGAAGCTTAATATAATGTGATGACAGATAGTTACTTGGGCCAAATTAAAGCCTGGTTGCCTGCCTAAAAGGTAAATTGTAGATTTCAGTAATCTGTCATCTACATAATTCTGTTCTGTTATAATGCTGTAACATTTCTCACATTGCAGCAGTGTTTGCTTATTTTTGAAATGTGTCAGTTCCTTGTTTTTTATTATTTATTTGTTTGTTTTTTTGCTTGAAATTGTTAACCATTTAGTCTCACTGATGCAGCTTTCTCCTTTATATAAAGGAGAGATAGTGGTAAGCTAATTACAAAACAAAACAGAAAATACTGATGTTAAGAAATGTCTTGGGAAAGCTAATGAAATTCCTTTAAATAGTGTATAGCAAACAGATATTTTTAAGTAGATACAATAGAATAAACGGATTTTGGCAAAGAAAGGGTGTGTACAACTTTATTAAATATAATCAGTTATATTCTGATATGCAACTCAGGAGTGTAGAGCATGGAAGTTCCTACAGAAGGTCAAGAAAAAACATTGTGATTAAGGAGAGTGGGACTGGTGAGGCTAGCTTGTTGTTTGACAAAATTATGATGAAATTTTACTGGAAATACTTGTAGTTTACTGTTGTATTTAAACTGGTATTAGAGGGAACAGTATTTTCTCAAAGAGTAAATTATTCAGAAGTGAAATTGAAATACCAAAGGATTTGTCCTCGGCTGCATCATGTGATTCGGGTTTATTCAATAGTGGGCATTCACGGACTGCCTTTGCCCCTGCAGAACCACCTGCACACAGCCAAATGTGGAATCACATCCTTCCCCCACACAAACTTTTCATTATTCTAATTTTATGACTGCCATTCCCACTGAAGAAAGGGCACAGTATCGCTCAGAGCTTTGTTCAGCTTTCAGTCAAATATTGGTCAGTCAGATATAATAAGCATGTCTGTCAGTAACCCCATGATCTACAGAACATACCACCATTTGAAGACGGTATCATACTTGTTTTCTTCAATGGGATTAGCACATCTAGGGAGAATGTAATGAGCTATGAGCAAAACAGAAAAAAATATGAAGCAGAAATACTGCACATCTTTTTCGACTGTATCTTTGAAATCAGCCGAGTCATTTAATATCTTAATATGCCTTAGACGTCTGTCATGCCCCCCCCCCCCGAAATTCCTTTAACATATCCATGTTAAGATCCTGTAGTTTCTGTCTTTCTGTGCTTATTGAAACACTTTTAAGTGGAGGATAGGACAAAAATAGAGAAGCAGTAATGCCACCGCACCTGATTCAAGAGCTACAGAACTGCTTCATACACTGTATGTAGAGTAAACCTTACTGTGGCTACAAAGGTAATCACAGAGGTATCATATGTGTCACTGTGAAGAACCAGTTTGTCTAAATTCAGAGTACTTCGAAGCAATCATTTTCAGTAAAATGTCCTTAGCAAACCATTCCTTCATATATAAAATTTAATATAATCAGAACAATCATTTTCAGTAAAAGGTCCGTAGCAAACCATTCCTTCATATATAAAATTTAATATAATCAGAACAATCATTTTCAGTAAAATGTCCTTAGCAAACCATTCCTTCATATATAAAATTTCAGATAATTTTCAAAGATTGTTTTGTGAAACCAAAATCTCTCCCCTAGCAGGACTTTACCTTTAAGGAAGGCTTTGTTAATAAGACTTCCTGCTAGCAGTACTGGCATAAAAATTCATGCACAATTTACTGTAAGAAACTGCCCCAATTTCTTTATTCAGAAAAGAAGTACTTTCATATAAGGCCTTTTAAATATAATACTCAGTTTTTTTCTCTGATGAAAAGTAGACTAGTTCACCTTTGTGTCTGGCCTCTGATTTCAACTTTCAAACAGTTGCACCTGAGGGAATTGTAGAATTATTTCAAAGGCACTCCCAATGATAAAATTGGTAGAGATGGCTCCTGCCTAAATTCCTTAAAGCATGTGCTTCTCATTTAGTACTACAACTTATAATTTAGTACACCGGTGTCAGGTAGGGTAATGATTAATCTTTTGAAGCATGCTATTGCTGTCCCGTTAATGAACTGTCAAAAAATATATGCCCCATCCTTCAGTCATCTGTTACTATTATCATGTGTAAGGAATGTAACACAGGTTCTGGAACATTTAAATGACTGTGGTTTTCCTTTTGTACCACAGACATTGCCATTCTTACCAATGCAGTATATAAAAATGCAGATATTAACTTGTGCACAAGAGCTAAATTATTAGATCACTGCCAGACATGTAACTGATCTCAGCCTGTTTTTCTGCATGAGCTAAGTATATTCTAGACACATATGTAAACTTACCATCTGTTACTTGTTGCATTGAATTTGTACAGTGTTTTTTCCATTGTTTTATCTCAGTACATAATGATAGGTGTACCCCACTGTTCTGATCTTGGCCCCTGATCTGTAACCACAACAGTTTTGGTGCATTTATTATGCAAATGATCAAGGAGACCAGCTTTAAAGATGGTGCTTATTTAGAGCAAAAAAGCTATTCATATTTATGAATAAAAAACAAAAGTGTTGTTTGAAGCCTGGGATTGACTTGCTCCCTGCCTACTAAGCTGGTAAATTCAAATTACACATAGAGATATTCCAGTCAGAAGTGTCATATAATATAAATACCTTAATTAGAGACCATAGCTGCTGCTACTACCACTGTTAAAGGAATTCTTCTCCCCAGACTGTATTTGCCCTTCTTGTAGTATTTGTTGCCTCTAATACTAAGAACTAGCAAATATTTCTCATTAAATCGTGTCTTTTGATCTAGAAATATACACTGGACAATGGATGTATTTCCGATTCTCAAGGAGTGTGGAAAACATTTCAAATTAATTCAATGCAGGGATAGTACCTCTTTCCCCAAGGTACAGCACACTTGAAGCTGATTTTATTAATAGAGACATGGTGTGAAATCCCTTGCATGGGTGCTCAAGGAGACTTTATCTTCTACATTTTATTTATATTTAAATTTATTTACATAGGTATAACTCTGATCAAGCAATGACCATTAACAAGCTCAGCACAGGTTACATCATAATGTAGCAAAATATTATACCCGAACGTCCGGTTTACAAATATTTCAATCACTGTATGGTGCGTGGGACATCTGACATGGCCAGCAGTGTGTGGGCCATAAAAGTGACATCTGCATGCACCAGATCTCAGAACTTCTCAGCCGCCAGTTGAACGTCAGGTGTTCCTGCCTTCCCAGCCATCGGATTCTCGAGAACTCAGACAAGTGCCTCATTGGGAAACCTTCTTTTCAGTCATTGTTTTCTAATGCTTGCTCATGTCATCCAGAAAGGGCAAGTGTAAGTGTAGCCATCAAATACCACACAAAGATGCCCATTATCTTTGCCTGTTTTGTTTATGTAAATCACATGACTACAAGGCATGCCCTATCTGCCAGGCTTTTGTTCACAAAACCTTATTTAGCCGACTCCACACGCTCAACTTATATTTAAAGAACCAATGTCTTAAACAGTTAGCACTAGGTATAATGGGTTCTTCTGACTTGTCTGCTGAACCGCCAAAGAAGAAGGCCTAGACCACAAGGCCTGCTACTGTCGCTGTGCCTCTTTAAATGGACAGACACATCTAAGCTATTTTAGTAAATATTGTTTGTACTGTGCCCTGAACAGGGAGTAGTTTGTGTAATCAGTTAAATAATGAGGGAGTAACTGCCATAGTTTTGGGGTCGGTCCAGAGAAGCTGTGGCCAGAAGAGCGCAGAGAAGGGTTTGTAGGGGAGGACCAGCTCTGGCTTAGCTTCCTAAATCATAGGCCTGAGTGGCAGTAAATAATTTGGAAGAGAGAGAGGAGAGTGTCTAGTCTGAATATTTTGAAGAGTAAGGAACCAAGAACAAGATTTGACCTGGCCTTTACTGGAAGACACTTAGCCTTTGAAAGAGTAAGGCTGTGGTTTTCATTCCATTATGTGTAGGCTATGCATCAACATATTTTATTGGATGGGGTCTGAAAGTGAAGGGTAGCAGTGTGTTTGACAGAGTCAGATGTAAACAAGGAAAGAACATACTCAAGTTGAGCAAGAAGGATGCCTTTTTCTATATCAGCAGAATATTCTATATCAGACGAACAGAGGTATTTTGTTGGCCCAAAAGTATAGACTATTGATCTTGGATCTCATCTTTTCTGTGTTTAATAGAAGATTCGTATTTGGTCTAGCCAGATCCCCAAATATCGAAAGGAGGTGCTAGTTTCAATGGAATTGTTATCACAATCAGCGATATGAAAGGAGTGGAGGGCTTCAGATAACTGCTTATGGATGTCAAATAGCAGGTACTTTGTTTTTTTTTTCTTTTTGGGGGGGTGAGTAGTTGTTTCTTGGAATTTAGACAGTGCTGCAGCTAAAGAAGGTATGTTGAAGTTGAGGTTCAATTGTATGATGTTTGGGACCAGAACTATAGATGACCAAATCATCTGCATAAAGAAGTAGTGGTAAAGGGGGCAGGTCTAGAGGAAGTTTGTTGTTAAGACTGAGAACAAAAGATGTGCTAGAATGGCGGTCTGAGGGACTCTAAAGTGAATGACAGAACTGTTTGGATGTCTAGGTCTTATCTTTAAATAGAATGAATGGCTAGACAGAAAGTCTTTAAATCATGCATTGGCATCAGGGCTGATCCCATTGTCTTGCAGATGGACAAGTAGAACTGAGTGGTTAACCATGTCAAAGGAATGGGTTAAGTCAAGAGAGCTCCAGTAAGATTTCCTTTATCTATATTAGTTTAGATGTTATTAGTTGGAGTCTGTAGTGCAGTGACTGTGCTCCCACCAATGTCGAATCCATGCTGTTTTATGGATAGCAGGTGGTATTTTTGTAAGTAAGTAGTAATTTGTTGCATATGATTTTTTTTCAAGAATGTTACCAAGGGTAGGTAGAGTAGAGATTTGGCAGAAGTGACTGCAAGAAGGCTTGATTTCTTTAGCTAATGGTTTGACAAAAGATGATTTCCAAATATCTAGCATGGTATTAGTGGAGAGGCAAAGGTTATAAATATTTTTAAGAGGGATGGTGATGATTTTTTTCAGTGGTACAAGAGCCAGGTGCAAAATGTAACATTCAAAATTCAATTAATTTTCTGAGTCAAATTTGGATGTATAACATTTGTGATCACGATATGAAATTATTTTAGCAATCCTTCCCCAAATCATGAACAACACAGCATCCCTTTAAATAAATAAATATTTTAATTGTTTATCTAAAGGCACTGTACTTTACCTGCTATAATATTTTCGGACTACTAACGTTGAGCTGTTGCCCCTCCCTAGATGTTTTCAACCATGTGCAAACTGCATATACATTTTCTAGCCCCTTTGCTTCTTCTTATCCTTAACCCCCTTTATTCCTATAATTTCTACAGGAGCTAAATAATTTTCCTGACTTTATGTCTCATTAACTTATTGCCACTTCATGTCCAAGTTTCTAAGAATTTGGCTGCCGTCACCTACCTTCACAAATTACCCCACATGCTTGTAAATTCATTTACCTTTAAAACAAGACTGTATGAATGAACTACAAGGTGTGACAGAATTTTAGAATGGGTGAAACAGACATAAAGCAGTTTGTATTCTATTGTGGAAAAAATAAGTTATTAAGTAGATTATGCAGCTTGGGCATGCAGAAATTAGGGAAATGAGAAAAGCAGGTGAGGCAAGTAGTTCATATCTACAGTCAGAGTTTATGGTTTTGTGATTCATATACTCTGAGGAACAGTAAATGGCAGAAATCAAAGCTAAGCGACTGTTCCTATAATGGGTTGTTGTCATACCCCTTAACCTACTAGCACAAGAAATCTGCACAAAGGCCCAAAAATAGGGATACATTTTAAATATTTCACTTATAAATTTAGAAAGTTACTAGAATAATATGTTTTGCCTTGGCATGTATTTTTAAAAGGATATGAAATCTGAAGCTCAAATGTCTGCCATTATTTAATGACTTCAGTTGTCATCGATCTTCTAGAAAAACACAGATTTCATAAAGAACAGACTGAAAATATCAGGCAAAAATCTGAACATTCTGTGAAATTCTGGACAGTTGAGAGGTATGGTACTGTATTAGATGGCTCCATATTGTATGTCAAGGCTCTTTTAACTATCAGTCCCAAAATCACGGAAATAAACTCTGAAAATGTAGGAGAACAGTGAATATCAGCAATCAGTGTTCTTCTTTACAGTTTATTTTTGCAAGGGGTTTGCCCCCTTCACCCTCAAATTGTATGGAACTACCCTCACTAGTAATGGATACTCACTCTGTGATTGCATACCTCACAGAAAAGAGAATATTTTAAGACACAAAGATCTCAGACTTTGCATATAAGTCCAAATTTTGCCCATTCAGGTTTTCTGTCCCAAGATTTGGACTAATGAGTCTCAGAAGTACAAATAGTTACCATAAAAGATTTCATGATTAATCTGGTAAAATAGTTTATAACATTTTTACTATATATTTTGCTTTTATACTAAGATTTATTTTTTCTTCTAGGCTGTTAGTGACAATGGTTCACTTTATTTTATAGATAGATAGACAGAAGTCATGTCTCATCAAACTTTACTCTGGATCTCATTTTCTTTTCTTCATTCAAAGTCCTCCTCTGTGTCTATATTAGAACCCAGATAAGTATGGTGTTCAGGGGCGGCTCATGCTATTGGGCTGCAGGACTGCAGCCCCCCAGCTAAAAAGAAAAAAGAAAAGAAAATACAAAAATGAAAACAAACGCGAGTCGCGGAACATCGTGCATGTGCACTGGCATTATTTCCCGATATCTGGACTGCTAGTGGACTAGTCTGGGGCATGCGCACCGAATCCAGACTGTCTCACCAGCAGTCCAGATTAGGAAGAGAGCATTCAGCAACACTATCCCAGACATCACTGCATAATTGAAGGGGGATTGGACTGCACAGACTGGGTTTGCTGCTCTACTCTCGCAGGAAGGACTTGCTCTCGTTGCGGGCTTTGGATGGGTGTGTTATGGGCAAGGATGCGACTTCTTGACTTTGAGGTATGGAACAAGGGTGTGTGTGTGTGTGTGTGTGTGTGTGTGTGGGTGGGTGTGTGTGTGTGGTATGTGTGAGGGGGTGGGGATATGTCTAAAAGACTATGTTGCTTCATTCTAGAACACCCTTTGGACATTTTTAAGTACTGGGACACTTAGGCAACTGTTGAGTGTTCATTTAGTCTTTGACTTACTTCTAGAGTGTGCATTGGACTTTTTTGGACTGAGAGATTGTCCCTGAACGTCATTGTCTGTCTCTTACTTTTTAGTATGAGATGTTGAATGAGGGAAAAGAAAGAGCTCCACTGAATTGTTCGGTCTAGTTTTTGCTCTAGAAGCTGCATGAGCTGTAATTAGCCTTTTCTCTCCTTCTTTGTTTTACACTAACCTGTATCAGAGCTCAAGCTCTTGATTCTGATGGCTTTGCTTACCAGGAAATGAAGTGATGTTTCTTCACAATGTTTCCTCTATACGCAAGAGGTTACTTGCACTCTTAATGGATTGGTAGAATCTGTGCGACCTGCTTTATGTCTATAGCTGTGTTGATGGCTTGATAAAATAGACCTATATACAAAGCCCTGCTTCACAGTTTCAAACACATCTCTCCAGAGCTACATAACGGTGTGTGCAATATGGTATATTAACTATGTATTACTATACTGTATGCTGCTTCTGGCTACTGGCTTGTTTAAATATTAGTCGCTAAAGATGTTGAGTTACATTGTAATGCATACGTAAGTGCTGTTGACATCATATTACAATTTGTTTTTGATATCAGTTGTTGAGTTGCCCTATATATCATACCAAGGCTGTGAGTAGCGATTTATTGTTGTAGACACTGTGTGTCATTAACAAAATGTATTGATCCTTTAAATGGCCTGGTTATTTTCACTTAGTATCTCTCACAATAATCTATAATATACAACTCTATTTGTGTTTGGTTGTGCAGTCATCTCTCATCTAATTATACACATCATAACTCCAAGACATATATAGGCACTGGGCATTCATTGGAAAATACACTGGCACTATTCTATGATTGCAACAGTTTCTTATATTTTTAGTGTTGTTATGTGGAATATCTATGTTTACTGTGATGAGAAGTTGCTATACTTGTATGCTTGTTCATTGATGCACATTGCTTCATGTGGATTCCTTCTTGGGTTTCCACTGAAATTGAGATTTTTTTTTTTTCTGGTTCAACGGGACATGCCCGATAAGCAAATGTCAAATAAAAAAACATGGGAGAGAAGGAAAGGGAAGGGAATTGGATGAAGAGGGAAAGGAAAAAAAGAAAAAGAAGAAAACGTGGTAAAAGTCACAAGTTCAATACATTATCTTCATGTCACACAATACATTTACATTCTGTTAAATTGTGGGTCAAAACTGGACGCGTTTTGAGATAGATATAGATTTATAACTGGAAACACTTTAAAGATCATTGTGGGCTAAAGCTAAAAGCATTTTATTTGAGTTTACACCCTGAGCAATTGTACAAAACCCTATATTCTGTTTAAGCTGCATACATAAATTGGGTGCTACAGAAAATGTTTTATGCATAGAGGGTTGTGATTGGGTTTCTGGCCAAGACTTGTTGTGCTATGTCCTTAGTACAGAAGCAGAGAAATCCATTTGGAAAGCAAAGATCAGAGGGTGAAATCTGGCATTCATGTTGGGAGCGAACAGTGACAGGTGGAAATTAGAGGTATGTTTTTAATGGCCTGTAGCATATAGTTTCATAGTTTCATAGTAGTGTACTAGGCTATCTGCCCGGGGGCATTTATAAGCCTAGCCAACAGTGATGTGGCTTCCGCCACCCCGTATTATATAGTTGCGCCTCTCTAGTAGTGACACATGTGGGACCCCAATATTTAGTAAACTATACCTCTGTCTAGTAGTGACACTGAGGTGACTCCCGGGGTAAACTTGCGATCTCCCATCCATGCATCGAGATTTTTCTTGAACAGTGCCAATGAAGGGCTCTGTCTCACATGAACTGGGATTTTGTTCCAGAGTATGGGTAACCTCTGTGTTATGAATCTATCCCTCCAGCATGTCCTATTCATATTTGTGCAGAGGTTGAAATCTTTAGCTCGCGTGGTTCTGGTGGATTTGGATTTTTTGAGATGGAGCATGTCCATCAGTTCTTGGTTGGACATGGCCCTATATGTTAGGCACAAATCATCTCTGAGCAGGCGGTATGCTACTGAATAGAGCTGGAGTTTCTTTAATCTAGCTGGATAAGGCACATGTTTGAGACCTATGATCCTCTTGGTGAGGTACTTCTGGGGTCTTTCCAGTTGTTGCATGTGCCGGGTGAGATACATCCCAAATGGAGCATTACATTCAATCATGGGCCTGACAAGGGAGGAATATAGAGGTACAATGACCTCCTTTGATCTGGATGAGAATCCCTTCATGATGAGATGGGCAAGGTAGAATGTCTTTCTGACCACTTTGGCAACATGGTTGTCAAAGGAGAGGTCACTATCGACTTGAGTCCCCAGGTCTCTGATTACTTCTTCCGTATTCAGTGGGTTATTGTCTACGTGATAATTTGTGGGTACTTTGTTTTTCCCAAAGGGGATGACTATACATTTTTGGCGTTAAGTTTGAGGCCATGATTCCGGCACCAGTTGTCCGTTTCAGTGAGACCTTTCTGTAGGATGTGTGTGTCAGCAGGTGAATCAACTATGGCACCCAGTTTGCAGTAATCTGCAAACTTTGTCAGCCATAATCCTCCCATATTTGCTTTCACATCTGAGAAGTAAATGCCGAATAAGAGTGGTCCCAAGACTGAGCCCTGTGGGACACCACTCGTGACTGGTTTTGAGTCTGACATGGCTCCAGCAATTTTGACCTTATGGGTTCTGTTTTTTAGCCAGTTTGCTACCCATCTTGTGACATATGGATTTATATTTAGGCTGCTGAGCTTGTCTATGATGCCAGAGTGTGGTATCGTGTCAAAGGCTTTAGCCAAGTCCAAGTAGGCAGTGTGGACAGCCTTGCCCTCGTCGATGGCACTAGTGACTGTCTCGAAGAAGTCAACCAGGTTTAAGAGGCAGGATCTGCCTTTTACAAAACTGAACTGGGTGGGATCAAGGGTCTGCAGATCCCCAATGTCGCCATTTATGAGTTCCATGATGATTCTTTCCATAGCCTTGCAGACCAGGCTAGTCAGACTTATGGGGCCGTAGTTACCAGGGTCAGTAGAATTTCCCCCTTTGTGGAGTGGGACCACTGTTGCTGTGCGCCAGTGTTCAGGTACATATCCTGTAGTGAGGCTAAGATTGAATAGCGTTCTTAGGTGCGGGTTTAGTTCATCTTGAAGTTCACGTAACACGCAACCGGGGATACCATCGGGTCCCATAGATGCTGTGTTTTTTGCTTTGTTGAGTGCTGATTTCACCTGTATGTCTGTGATGACAGGTAGGTTACATTCAGCAGGGATAATTACTTCATCTTTAGGGGGTGAGGGAGGGGAGAAGTTTGCACTGAACCTATCTGCCAGAATATTGGCAATGTCAGTAGGGTCAGTGAATTTTTTGTCGTTGTGTACTAACTCAGAGCATATCTGAGAATTTCCTCCCAAGGTTCTGACATAATTAAAGAAGGCCTTGTGATTGTCTTTGGTATCCTTGGCAATCTTTTTTTCAAAGTTTGCTTTAGATGTTTTTATGAGAGAACGTAGTTTTTTACTTGTGCTGATCAGGGAAGCCTTTCCTTTGTGGGATTTGGCTTTGTCCTGCAGTAGCTTCCTTCTTTTGTTGTACAGTTTGTTTATAGCCGGGGTCCACCAAACCGGGCGTTTTCCCTTGGTGGAGAGGGTCTTGGTTTTAGTTGGGATTGCTTGATCCATGCATTCTTGGAGATGTCCGTAGAAGGCTTTTGTGAAGGATTCAGCATTTTGGGATGTGGTTTCCATTAACCCAGTAGGCTTAAAGGATATCATTTCTGACTTAAGGAGCGCAAAGTCAGCTTTTGAAAAGTTTTTCACTGTAGTCTTTTGTTCTTGGGGTGGGGGTGGGATATGTACATCCAACGTGATCAGTTTATGATCAGATCTTACTAGTGAGGGGTTTATATCCGGTGCGGAGCATTTGGACCCCATGTTTGTGATAATCAGGTCAAGTATATTATCTCTCCTCGTAGAAGTGACCAGTTGCTCCATAGCATTTGAGTTAATGAATTCCAGGAATCTTTGGGCTAGGGTGTTAGGGCTAGAATAGTGGGCCCAGTCTATGTTGGGGTAGTTGAAGTCACCCAATATGATGGTGTTTGGTGTGACATTCATATCCTCCAGTGTTTTCAGGAATGCTTGATGGGATTCCTGGGATTGGGAGGGTGTTCTATAACATGCGACCAGTTGTATGGCAGTTTTGCCTATGGTGAGTAAAACTTGTATGGTTTCTGATGCTTCATGGGTAGCCATCAATCGAGAGGTGTAGGTGTCCTTTATGAAAATGGACACTCCCCCTCCCTTTGTGGTTCGGCCTGGAACTTGAGGCCGAAACGCATGATATGAGGTATAGCCTGGTAGTGCTGGAGTGCTCTCAGGAGTCTTGAACCAGGTTTCAGTTACTGCACAGACATCGATGTTCTCCATACTGAGAAGTGCTTTGAGTGCCTGCATCTTGAGATTTAGACTTCTGGCGTTGAGCAGCATTACCCTTAATTTTTCCATTTTGTTTTTATGAAGGTTGATTTGTCTTTTGAGCATTGCCTAAAAAAGGCACTATGGGGGTGGCAAGAGCCTTGGCCAGTATCCGGAAGCCCAGTGGTGACAGGTGCAAGCCATCCCTTGCAACGTGGCCTATCCAGCATGTCATCCCAGGCTGACAGACATTGGATCCCCCTAGAATGACACCAGTGATTAAGCCAATTGTTAAAACTGATCATTTTGTCTTTGTATTGAGGCATCATTCTTGGTGAAGGCAGGATGCTGCTCAGGGTCAGGGTCATACCAGTCTGGGCTACATAATCGGAGAGCTCCTCAATGTCTCTTTTCATGTAGTCCAGGGAGGTACGTCTCAGGTCATTCACACCAGCATGGACAATGACTGCATCATACTTGTACTTGCTTTGGAGTGACCTGAGTGAGTGAGTGTGTAATGTGGCGGATCCTTGCTCCCGATAGGCAGCTCACCGTTACCCTCTCCTTATTCAGCCTGGTAAGTGGAACGTCAGTGTGTCTGACTATAGAGTCACCTATTACTAATGTCTCTGGCATAGTGTTTTGCCTTAGGAGCTGTGATTGTGTGACACACCTGTTGCTTGAGGTATGTGTTGTAGGTGTTTCGTTTTGTGGGGGTGTATTTCTGGGTGTCTGCTTTGGAGGCCTCTGTTGTTTTGGTAAGTTTTTTATAAGAGCCTCCGAGTATGTCTTTGTGTTCTTATGTGTTTGGTTTGTAGTAGTGGTGGTTTTATGTGTAACCAGTTTTGCTTCGGGTGTGGGTACCTTCTCCTCCTGTCTGGTCTTGCCAGTCCTGAGTTGAGAGAGTTCAGCCTCCAGTCTGGCTATATAGTTGCATCTCTCACAAGTATATGTGTTAGTAGGAAGGAGGAGAGGGTTGTCTGTGTACATGAGACAATTGTAACATTGTCTTATGATTCCCAGATTAACCAGCTGAACAAGAGAGGATGCTAGTGGTCTACCACTCGACATACTAGAATATTATAAGGAGTGCTGTGCCTTTAAGAGAAGTGGGTATTCACAGGGGGTAGTGGATGCCTGTAGTGCTTACTTTAGGATAAGAGTGCTTATTTTATTATGAGTGCTTGCTAAGGATAGAAGTTCCGAAAACAAGTGCTAATATATACAGCTAAATAGACTGAGTAGAGCTTCTAAGGGAAAAATTGAAGAGTAGACTTGGCGGAGCCAGAAATAGTTTAAACCTGTATAACCGCTGCTGCGCTATGCCCCCAACCGCGCAAAAAATGCCCTGAGGTGGATTTTTATACAGGGAACTTGAAAAGAGCTAGAAATGGTCCAAAGCAACCAATGATTTACAGCTCAAGTGCTGAGGTCACTTCCCCCAGGGACAGATAGGCTGCTCAAGGCTTCCCACTCCCACTGGTGAGCTCAGAAACTTCCTTCTATCCAAATAAGGCAATGGCCAACACAGGAACTACACACAGCCCAGAATACAGCAAAGCCTGTATACTGGTCTTAACTAGTCGAGCAAAGGCGGGAAAACAAGGAGTATTTTTTTGTTTTTGTTTTTCAGGAAAGCACACAGAAATGCAATTAAGCAAACAGTAAAATCGATTTACACAGGCTAGCACACTTTAGTGGGCAGCCTCAGCAGTTAAATTAACAAAAAAACAGTATTAATCGACCAGAGTCGACCAAAATGCTACTTTTAAGTGCAGATACTTCAGAAATCAGCAGATAGACACAAAAACAGTTATATCTAGTTAAATGAAAGCCAGAGAGGACAATGCAGATAAAAAAAGCCAAAAAATACTTAAATCTGGAAAGTGGTGTTTTAATTTCTTCATATGTTACCAGTTGCGGGGGAGGGGGTGTATTAAATCATAAAGCATTTTACCAGCTTTCAAAGTCAGGAAACATATAGTTTTATTAAAGAGATAGTCAAATTCCTTAAGAATTTTGAGAAATTCAGTCTAGAGGCCCTAATTATTTTTGAATTATTTATCCATTAAAGCATCTCTCTTTTCACTTGATTTCCCCTTTGTTTTTCAGAAGTTGTTTCTATTTACAAGACCATTTCAGATAGGGGTGTATCTATTTATCCTAAAAGACCTGCTAATTAGTTTAATATTGCCTGTTTTTCTCATATAGATTGGTGTTCTTTGGTTTTTATTCACATATTTGCTCAGATCACTATTCTCACTAATCATGTTTCTCCCTTGCTTTTCAATTTGCTTCATTTGCCTGCTGTTTTTTTGAGAAACCCAAAATTATATCGCTGTATTCTGTTTTATTGTACGTTTCATAATGATATTATTCTTCCCACAGTTGTATAAAGTTTTTATTCTAAAATTTATTTTTATAAATATTTCTTAAGAAATCTTAAGAGTTTATATCTAGTTATCATTTTACTACCCTACCTATTATAATGCAAGCAAATATGCAATAAACTCACTACCCCTTTGTTCACTTATACAATAGTGGTCACTAGGTAGGAATATGGAGATAAAGACTGTGGTTCTGTTTTGATTGTCGGATTGTCACCTCCCCCTTTGCTGTATGCCTAATAATTACCCACTTCTTTAATAAGAACAGCATCAGTACAGCAGTATCATAACCTTAAGATACTATAGGCATGCAACAGAAATAAATCAGTCATCTGTGAGCTGAAGAGCATGTCATATACTAGATAAAAACATTTAACTTTTAATTACAATCTGTTTATTTCTTTAAAACTAATATAAAAGGAACATATGTATACTCATATATTATTATATACTTATACAATAGTCGCCATTAAAATTTTCATAAAGGAGCATAGATGAAACTGGTAAACAAGCTATGAGGGATAGTCTGATAGATCCAATTTTATCTATCAAACTAGGAATAATTCTCATTCCATCTTTGGTGTGTGTTAATATTTACTCAAGGTTTAATTTGTTATATATACTATTCTTAAGGGTTTTTTTTTTTAGTTTTAGGCGTGTTTTAAGACTTAACATGTTTTCATTGATAAAAGAAACCTATCTGGTCATCTTATTTGAAATATATATTTATATAATACTATTGATAACAGAGGGGACTTGTGTATTAGCAATAAGCTTCAAGATAAACTTACATCTTAATTGTAGGCACATATTGATTTAATGTTGTTATCTTTAAATACTAATGGTTTGAATAACCCAAGGAAGAAATCAAATCTATCAAGATATCTAAAACTAAATAAAGCTCAGATAGTTTGTCTTCAAGAAACACACTTTAAAAACAAATTATACTAATATATAGAACCCTAATGAATATCTGACATTAGTGCATTCTTCTTATAACTCAAAGACTAGAGGATTAATGATAATATGAAAAAAAAACATTATTCATCCTAAAATTTTCTTTAAATATACAGATAAGGATGGTCTCATGGCTCTCATAATATTGAAATTTAATAATAGGATATGGACATTGGTAAATTTATACTGGTTTCCTGGCATGGGGGTAAAGACTGCAAAAAACATTTAGACCTTATCGCTAATAAATATAAAGGCAATTTAATAATAGATGGGGATTTTAATTGTATTATGGACAGTTCTGACACCTCAAATAAGATACCCCTTTGTCTATCCTCTACCGCAAAACTTCTTAAAAAATGGACTGAAACCTTTAATTTAGCTGATACCTTTAATATTAAAAAGTTAACTTATTAACATTCTCCCATCAAGATAATAAATTTGGCACTAAAACCAGAATAGATAAAATATTTATTTCTCATGACTTGAATTCAAAAGTTTCTTTTTTTTCTAAACTTCCTTGACCTTTATCAGATCACAATTCTTTGGCTCTTAAATTTCAAACAGATTTTAAATCATTAGCCTTTACAACAAGAATACCTTCTTATATCACAAAAATTAAAGAATTTAAACTCTGGTTACTTTTGGAGTTTCAGTTTTTCTTAGACACTAATTATACTTCAGAGACTAATATCGTAATGATATGGGATTCATTAAAAGTGTGTGTGTGTGTGTGTGTGTGTGTGTGTGTGTGTGTGTGTGTGTGTGTGTGTGTGTGTGTGTGTGTGCGTGTGTGTGTGTGTGTGTGTGTGTGTGTGTGTGTGTGTGTGTGTGTGTGTGTGTGTAAAATGCCGCAGATGGTGGTGGGTAGAGAACAGGCTTGAAACCTGTACCTTGGGCCCAGGTGGCAAGAGCCTGAATTCCCTACCCACCACCATTTGTAAAAAAATTGCAGATTTTTGCCTCATAAAATCTGTGGTTTCTGTATTTTGGTGTCTTTACAAAGTCAGTAGTGCAGTGGTGCAGTGGTAACATTATTGCCTAACCAGCTACAGGCTCTCTGGTTTAATTCTTGGCTGGGGTACCTTCTGGGTGGAGTCTGCATGTCCTCCGTGTGTTTCTGTGAGTTTGCTCTGGTGTTCTCCCATCTTACAAAGATGTGTCTGGAGTGTTTCTCACTGGGCCTCTGCTGAAAATTGGCTTTTGTTCCAAATCAGACTTTCCTGGTTAACAAATGTTAAATAAATAAAAATAACAAGCATTTGAACTTCAGACTTCATATTCTTCAGAAAGTACATGGTAACACAAAACCTTTTATTCTGGCAATGTTCTGTTTATAACATTAATATTTGAAACTTGTTTCTATTTTGGGGCTGTATTCCTCCATTATTGGCTTTGTCCAGGTTTTTTGTGCTGAGAGGTTGAGAGCTATGGTGAGAACTGAATTCACTGAATATGTTTAGGAAACTGTATTCCCCCATTATTAGCTTTGTCAAGGTGTTTTGTGCTAACTAAGATGTTGAGAATTATGGTGAGAACTGAATTCACTAAATGATAGCCATTTAAGTTTGTCTACCTGTCTTTCAAAAAACAGTTGATTTGGCATAGTGGTGTGTTTCTCTGACTGTAGTGCACAGGGTCCAGGATTCAAGACTTAGCAGTGAAATGCATGGTGGTAACACAGCATTTTATTCTAGCAACTTTCCAAGATTATACAAGAAATATTTAAAATGTGTACCTACATTTTCAGCTTTTGTCCCCCCCATATACATTTTGGCTTTTTCCAGATTTCTTGTGCTTCAAAGTTGAGAGATACAATTGAGTGTCAAGTGGATTTTATAAGGAGCTGAGAGCTTGAAGAGAAGTTTAATGCTGCTTATGCTGAGTTTGCTTGTATTCTTAATAGCACAACAGGTAGTGTACTTGCTTCTTATGCAGAAGACTATGGGTTCTACTCCCACAGTATATAGATGCGTTGCTAATACTGTACTTTTAAAGGGGGTGGATGCTGCAGTCCTGAGAATGTCCTCTTTGGTGGAGATACCTAGTAACACTGAACCTGTTATCAGTTTGCCATCCATTCCCTATTGCAATATTACTAGCTTATCATGTTTTATTGCAACATAGGCAATTTATTCCTCAACAGCAACAGACACTTAATTTGTAGACAAAACAATGAAATATAAAGTTATTTGCTAGCAGCAACCTCTTCATTAGTTACAGATTTCTTTAATGTGGATTTTACTACTTCAGAGATTGTGCATATTTACTGATACTGGTGGACTGTAGAAGGTTGAGTAAACTTTTTATGATGGAAATGTTCTGAATTGGGCAGTTTTGTCATTGGTGCATGCATTTTGTTTTATTGTTTACTGGAAAAATGTTCAAAACAATAAATTTAAAATGCCCTCTAACAGCTGTACTGTATTATACGAGGAATATAATTTAATACAATCAGGAAGGTCTATCAAAGAACACATGTATGTTTCGTGTGCAAGGGGCCTATGATTTGAAAACTGCCCAAAGTTAATCTTTATCTGCTACTGGCCAGATGTATTTTCTTTGAATGTGGGTTTCAATGCTGTTTCAATGAATGTGAGTTTCAAGGGCAGAGAAGTTTTAATGCTAAGTCTATTTTCATTGTGAGACTGCATTGCTTTCTTTAGCAGATTTCTATTTGTGTTTGTGCTGCAAAATGTAAAATAAAACTTTTAAATGAAATCCAAATCATTGTAGAAGTAAATCAGTATGCACATTAGTGTTTATGGTAAATGTGGTGAATAGCCAAGTCATGGTACATTGGAATAGCTGCAGGGGGAGGCCCCATTCAACCATGATTTTGTGAGGAGGGGAAGGGTGGCAAACCCAGGCAGCCCTGGCTGAACTATACCTCTTAACTGTCCAGATTTTTGCAGAATGAATAGATTTTTGCTTCTTATTTTTGGTTTGTTCCTCATAAAATTTGTGGTTTTTTGGCAAATCGTTTAGGAATAAAGTCACTAAATAATGACAAACATTGAGTTTCAGAGTTCATACTCTTCAGAAAAATGCATGCTAAAACAAGACCTGTTGTTCTGTCAACTGACTATGTTTATACAAGAGCAACTTTTAGTACTGCTCGTATGTTCCCCCAATATATTTGGCCTTGTCCAAATTTACTGTGCTAAGAGGATGAGAGATATGCTCAGATAAATCACTTTATAGAATTAGGTATATCCAAACCTCTCAACTGTTCCTTATTTTGGCTCAAAATGTTGCTGTCCCCCTAATAATCCCTCCACAAAATGGCAAATTTGGAAGAAAACGTGGAGGGTTTACAAATAATAAATAATTGTAATAATCAGTTATAGATTACTTTTAATTTCAGAAATGCATGTAGATTCTCTTATTTTGTCAACTGCTCAGGTTAACAGTTCTAATACTAAAAGTGTCCCTTCTTTGACAGGTTCCCAGCTGTATTGTGTGGGTATTTTATATTTTTGCATCACATGTTTGGTCTGTTTTTCATAAAATTGTGGTTTTCTCACAAATTAGTGGCAAATCATTAAATACTGAAGTTAGAAAATAATGACAGACATTTGAGTTTCAGATTTCATACCCTTTAGAAAATTCATACTAATGCAAGACCTACTATTCTATTATCTTCCTAAGTTTATAAGAGCAATATTTAAAAATTGTCTTTATTTTTGGGCCTTTGTCCCACTTCTGTTTATGGCTTTGTCCAGATTTCTTGCTCTGAGGCTGAGAGATATGACAAATGTTTAACCCCCACGCCTCGCCAGTGCGGTATGCCCGGCCAAACCAATATTAAAGAAAATACAAGCTGCATGTGCAGCTATAAACTATTTAATGAAAAATAGCTATAATCCAGGCATGAAATGCCACTAAATACATGTAATCCTGTTCAAACCGGTTTCAGCTTTACAGCCTTCCTCAGTGAAAAAGCATTTCATATCCACAAAGAACTCGTGAATATTTATACATACCATCAACCAATAGGAAAAATGGTATAGTCCAACACTAAGGCTGGTGTTTCAGTCCTATTACTGTATGGTAAATATGCATAAATCTCATCATCAAAGTAATGGATATCACCATGTAACTTGTACATAAAACATAAAACAAAGATATAAATATATATGACATACATAAGTAGTAACAAAAAATAATAAAAAATACAAAATAAACCTGTGAATATTGTACTGCACTGTGAATATGTTGTGACAAACCATAAAGTCCCCAGTAACATAAAAATACATATAATATAATATTATTAAGAAGTAATACACAAAAACAGGAATACAATACATAAAATGAATCTACAAAATAAACTGATATAATCCTTTATAGATCACAAATCTGCTGTGAGCAGCACAAAATCCTGATTAGTATAATAAATGTGATAAATATGTATCCTAATCTTGATGTACTATATATCTTCTAAGTGATATGTATGAATACAAGAACTATTCCTGACTTCCACTAGTTGAACACAATTATTCTACTAACTTGGAATATGATCCCATTTGACAATAAACACCTATACTGGCAATAATATGTTATAAACCAAGAGGATTAAGTGATATATATCTGGACAATGTAGCCTGTAATAATATAAAAGTGCATAGCATAAGCTATCAATATCTTAGGATTCATAGTTCATAAACCAATATGATCCCACTCTGTAGGCTAATTCCAGTATTTACAATCAATCTAAATTATAAATGGTCATTAAGGCCAGGGGGAAAGAGAGCCCCAAGGTGAATAATCCAGTATTTCTCTTTGTGGTTCAAAATACTATGCCACTCCTGTTGGTTACTCCTGTCTCCAGTGATTTTATCTATAATCATGAACATAAATTTGGCATTATAATGTTTAAGAATGTGTCGATACAGAGCATTGGTCTCTTTCTTGTTCCTGATGTCACTTCTATGTTCCCCCATCCTAACTCTAAGTGAGCATGATGTTTGCCCAACATAAAATGCTGAGCATTGGCATATTGCCAAATATATGACCCAACTGCTACTGCAATTGCCAAAAACTCTAAGGTCGTAGACTCTACTTGTATTGGCACTAGTAAATTGTTTTAATTTACTTACTTGATTACAAGATGCACAATGGCCACATGGAAAAGTGCCCAAAAGTTGGTCTCCATAGATAGTCATCTGTTTGTAGATAGCACCCCCACTTTCTTTGTGTTTATAATGTGAGAACAAGGCTCCTAGGGTTTTGCCTCGTTTGTAAGAAAACTGGCATTTTGGGCCCAGAAGATTTCGAAGATGATCATTAGCTAGTAGTATGTTCCAATTGGCATCAAGAATGCTTCTAATAACATTGTGGTTTCTACCATATGTGGTGACAAACCTTAATGAAGATTCCTGTTCTGTCGACTGGTGTTTCTTATATTCAAGTAAGGTATTTCTGTCCTGCTTATCTGACCATATGCTGGCTGACATAATATCAAATTGGTGATATCCCCTTTCCAAAAATCTGTTTTGGAGATCCAATTTGGCTTCCTCAAAATCCCTCTTGGAAGAACTGATACGTTTAATCCTAAGAAATTGGGATTTAGGTATATTGCGGATGGTGTGGCGCGGATGCATACTGGATGCATGAAGTAGAGTGTTGTATTGTGGGTATTTCCTATAGGTTTTAGTACTCAATGTATGATCATTATTCCTATAGACTGTTACATCCAAGAAGTCAATGGTGTTGGAGTTATATGTTATGGTAAATTGTATACCCCAAATATTACCATTGAGATATTCCACAAATTCCTTCAAATATATAGGATCAGCACGCCACACCATCCAATAATCATCTAGGTATCTATGCCATATATCGATTTCCAGCATATATATGTTATGGAGAGGATTATATATCAAACATTCTTCAAAGTATGCCATAAATAGATCGGCGTGTATGGGGGCGAAAGATGCCCCCATAGCAGTACCTTGAAGTTGCCAATAGCATTCTCCTTGGAAGTAGAAAACATTTTTATTGAGCACATGTTCAACCATGCAAATGATCAATGTATTGAGACCTGGTGGATATAGGTTGGTATATTCTAACCAATATTGTAGAGCCTGTAACCCTGCCCAATGGGGTATGCTGGTATATAATGATTTTACATCCAACATACACATAAGCCAATGTGGTTCAAGTTGAGTATCTTGAATGATTTGTAAAAATTGAGTGCTGTCCTGTATTCTGGCCCTGACCACTTTCAATAATGGTTTAAGATATGTCAAAAACATAAAAAGCGGTTCAGTAAGAGAACCTATACCTGACACAATTGGTCTGCCAGGTGGTTTAGAAATAGACTTATGAATTTTGGGAAGCAGGTACAGAATTTGTTTTTGAGGGTCTATCACAGTTAAGTGTTTAACCGTGTTTTGAGTAATAATGCCTTCTTCCTCAGCCAAACTCAAAAATGTGTCAAATTCCAGATAGTAAATTGACTTATCAATAAGTTCCAATTTATATTACTTAACCATGTATAAAAAATAGTGAAATACCAAAACATATGTTTTAAATTTCATAAATCTCAATTCCAACCCCCAATTAGAATATACCAACCTATATCCACAAGGTCTCAATACATTGATCACTTGCATGGCTGAACATGTGCTCAAAAAAAATGTTTTCTACGTCCAAGGAGAATGCTATTGGCAACTTCAAGGTACTGCTATGGGGGCATCTTTTGCCCCCATATATGCCGATCTATTTATGGAATACTTTGAAGAATGTTTGATATATAATCCACTCCATAACATATATATGCTGGAAATCGATATATGGCTTAGATACCTAGATGATTGTTGGATGGTGTGGCGTGCTGATCCTATATATTTGAAATAATTTGTGGAATATCTCAATGGTAATATTTGGGGTATACAATTTACCATAACATATAACTCCAACACCATTGACTTCTTGGATGTAACAGTCTATAGGAATAATGATCATACATTAAGTACTAAAACCTATAGGAAATACCCACAATACAACACTCTACTTCATGCATCCAGTATGCATCTGCGCCACACCATCCGCAATATACCTAAATCCCAATTTCTTAGGATTAAACGTATCAGTTCTTCCAAGAGGGATTTTGAGGAAGCCAAATTGGATCTCCAAAACAGATTTTTGGAAAGGGGATATCACCAATTTGATATTATGTCAGCCAACATATGGTCAGATAAGCAGGACAGAAATACCTTACTTGAATATAAGAAATGCCAATCGACAGAACAGGAATCTTCATTAAGGTTTGGCACCACATATGGTAGAAACCACAATGTTATTAGAAGCATTATTGATGCCAATTGGAACATACTACTAGCTAATGATCATCTTCGAAATCTTCTGGGCCCAAAATGCCAGTTTTCTTACAAACGAGGCAAAACCCTAGGAGCCTTGTTCTCACATTATAAACACAAAGAAAGTGGGAGCGCTATCTACAAACAGATGACTATCTCTGGAGACCAACTTTTGGGCACTTTTCCATGTGGCCATTGTGTATCTTGTAATCAAGTAAGTAAATTAAAACAATTTACTAGTGCCAATACAAGTAGAGTCTATGACCTTAGAGTTTTTGGCAATTGCAGTAGCAGTTGGGTCATATATTTGGCAACATGCCAATGCTCAGCATTTTATGTTGGGCAAACATCACGCTTACTTAGAGTTAGGATGGGGGAACATAGAAGTGACATCAGGAACAAGAAAGAGACCAATGCTCTGTATCGACACACTCTTAAACATCATAATGCCAAATTTATGTTCATGATTATAGATAAAATCACTGGAGACAGGAGTAACCAACAGGGGTGGCATAGTATTTTGAACCACAAAGAGAAATACTGGATTATTCACCTTGGGGCTCTCTTTCCTCCTGGCCTTAATGACCATTTATAATTTAGATTGATTGTAAATACTGGAATTAGCCTATAGAGTGGGGATCATATTGGTTTATGAACTATGAATCCTAAGATATTGATAGCTTATGCTATGCACTTTTATATTATTACAGGCTACATTGTCCAGATATATATCACTTAATCCTCTTAGTTTATAACTTATTATTGCCAGTATAGGTGTTTATTGTCAAATGGGATCATATTCCAAGTTAGTAGAATAATTGTGTGTTCAACTAGTGGAAGTCAGGAATAGTTCTTGTATTCATACATATCACTTAGAAGATATATAGTACATCAAGATTAGGATACATATTTATCACGTTTATTATACTAATCAGGATTTTGTGTTACTCACAGCAGATTTGTGATTTATAAAGGATTATATCAGTTTATTTTGTAGATTAATTTTATGTATTGTATTCCTGTTTTTGTGTATTACTTCTTATTAATATTATATTATATGTATTTTTATGTTACCGGGGACTTTATGGTTTGTCACAACATATTCACAGTACAGTACAATATTCACAGGTTTATTTTGTATTTTTTATTATTTTTTGTTACTACTTATGTATGTCATATATAGTTATATCTTTGTTTTATGTACAAGTTACATGGTGATATCCATTACTTTGATGATGAGATTTATGCATATTTACCATATAGTAATAGGACTGAAACACCAGCCTTAGGGTTGGACTATACCATTTTTCCTATTGGTTGATGGTATGTATAAATATTCATGAGTTCTTTGTGGCTATGAAATGCTTTTTCACTGAGGAAGGCTGTAAAGCCGAAACTGGTTTGAACAGGATTACATGTATTTAGTGGCATTTCATGCCTGGATTATAGCTATTTTTAATTAAATAGTTTATAGCTGCACATGCTGGCCTCTTTTCTTAGATACGACAAATGTATCAGGGCCATCACCATCAGCCAGAGACATTTAATTGTGACATACTTGTTGCACCCTACTCCCCCACTTAGTGACTCTGGATGTCTCCAAGCAGGGAAAGGAGCAGTTATGCAGTGTAAGTGTGCAGAGTATCTCCCCCCCATCCAAGGTAGACACAAGTACTAAAGTGGCTTTTCATCTGTCCTTGATTTTGAAGAATGTTCCGATCTTCTGTCATATTTTTATACTGTTGATTTATGCTTCTTATTCAGAAAATGCATGTCATTGCAGTGCCTGTTGCTTTGTGTTTAAGTGGCAGTGCTTTAATGACCATCAGGTAAGCTTGCCTGAGATTGTAGGATGCAAGTAAGCTTTAATAAGCATGCTATTAAAGAATTACCAACATTAAAGGCCTTTTTGTTGTTGCCATGCAGAGAATATTTACATAACTAGATAGCGTATAAGCCTTAAGTACCAAAATGCATATGAAGTATTTGTAATAAAGGACATGATTACAGTATTTTCAGAAGCTCATTACATTTGTTGGAGACTTGCAGTCATCTTTGCAGGCTTTACCTGTAAAATAAATAGAATGCCAGTCTATCATGTGTGGTCTATAACCTGTGCAGTAATTCTTTAAGCAATTTATATTGAGTTTGTTTCTTGTTTGCTGTTCATTTTTTACTTTGATCATGTTTTCCCCATGAGACAAGTAGATAGTTGTTATCAGGTAGCAGGTCTTTTTTGGATAAGAAACATTTTTACAAGTGGGGGGATTGCTACTTTCAGCATGTTACTTGCTACTTTTATAAAGCTAAACATGAATTATAATTAGAACTGCAGTGCAAGGAGAAGTGGTTTGAGTTGAGTGCTGCTTGTTTTTTTATACCTGATTTTGACTGGTATTCCAGTAATGTATTTAAAAAGTAATTTATTTTTTCATGCCTCACAACCTTTTTGTTTCCATCTAGATATTAAGTAAGCTGTCATGTAGCCAGTGCATTGAACTATTTTTTTTCTTCTCAACTTCATTTGGTCTTGATTGGACTCTCATAATGACAGTTTGGCACCCAGGGCAGAGTATTTACTTAAAGTCCCAGTTGCTGTGGTTTTGAGCATAGCTCCACCCCTTTCTAGTTGGCCACACCCCTTTCCATTGGCCCCCCACCCACCCATTCAGCTGTCTCCTGCAGCCCCCCTTTGATTTGAAGTCACCAGCTACCACTGATGGTGGTATGCAAATATGCAGTTCTTTGGTGATATTGCTGGAGGTCTTGCTACACTAATGCTCAGAATGCTTCATGGTGCTGGTTTTCTGCCAAGTCTCAGCTAACATTGATAAAACAGTGTTGTTCTTCTTTCAATCAGATCAGATGATGGCAAGTCTCTCCCCTCCCACACCCTATTCCTTTCCTTTTCTGTATTTAAATATTGAATTTTTTTTCTTGCATGTGGTTGTAATTTTTCTCTCAGCCTTCAGTATTTATCTATATTATAAGCGTAACACCTCAGTGTACCCTGATGCCTTCATGTCTAAGCTGCCTTTCAAACCCACTGTCTTGTACCATTGCAAACATTCTCCTATCATTGAGCAAATTTTTCTCACCAAAATTAAGAAATAATAGTTTATAGTAGTGTACTTATTTTTTATAGTCAGAGATGAATCGCCTACTCATTTGAAAACTGACAAAGAGGATATTTCTCTGTGGCTAAATGTTATATAGTCGCAAGGCTTAGACTTGGTTCCCACAACCCTAAACTACACATTCTGTTAAGCTGAAAATGTTTAGCCAGTCACCCTGGACCATAGACATTTGTGCCATTTAATCAGCATTAACCATTTTCTTTTAGTTTGCAACAAAAAAGGTATTAAAGTAATATATTATTTATGCAATATAACATGTTCATTTATTGGTAATACATGACTTACCTACAGCTTGTGTGGCAGGAGTAAGCCTGCATCACCCATGCATAAATATGGTACAATGTAAGGGAAGATCCAGACTTTAAAAAACCCATCAGAGGTTATAAGAGTCTGTCACCAATGTTGTAGGGTTCATAGACTTTTTTTACAGTCAATCATAGATTCAGTTGCAACTTTAAAAAGTTGTTTAAATTACAAGCTTGCCTTAAACCTATTGGTAACTTCTTCCAAAGCTGTGCAACCGTTATTGGAAATATTTATATTTTAGTAGACATATTAAATGTATCCACATATAACAAGTTTCTGTTTCTAGTTTCCATTTCATTGATGTTACACCAGAGAAGGATGTCAAAAAATCATCTTTAAGGCATGGATATGCTAGAATTAATTAGTACATTTTGGTTTGGTTCCAGAGGAAGCATTTTTTTTTTGTTTGTTTCAGCAGTATGCTAGAATTAAATCTCTTCTCAACAACAAGTATAATTTGAGCTTCACACTTCACACGTTGTAATGGACATTGTAGGACGGCGCAGTGGTGCAGCAGTAGCATTGTTGCCTTACAGCAAGAGGTTCTCCGGGTCAATTCTCGGCTGGGGTGCCTTCTGTGTGGAGTCTGCATACCCTCCCTGCGTTCGTGTGGGTTTCCTCCCACATTACAAAGACATGCATCTGGAGCATTTCTCCCTGGGCCTCTGCTGAAAATTGGCTTCGTTCCAAGTTGGACTTTCCTGGTTAATAAATAATGTAGATACTAAACAAATGTGATCTTTTTAGAACTTTTTATGTAACAGTTTAAGTTAAAAAAAGACATGCTGTATTCCAAGTGTGGTTTAGTCAGAAATTTTTAAAGCAGAGCCATGACTCGTGATTGCTTAGGTGAAATTATACAAAGAACATCCATTATTATAAAAAAAAAATCTTCTTATAGACAAGCTGCTGACGTTTACTTAAAAATTCATATTTCTGTCTAATGTGACACATTAAGTATTTCATAGATGGTGCTTATTTACTGATTTGCCATTTGAAGAGTAGGGATACTCTTTTTTGTTTTCCAAAGTGCACAACTCAACATCTTTTGGTATTAAATGCAGAACTATTTACCAGTCCCATCATGTATATGAATCTTGATTTCCTTGAAGTTTTTCCTGTTTGCTAATATTAGTTGCCATTGTTCTGGCGTTGGTGTCATTGACAAATTGGCTTATAATTCATTAAACATGAGCAGTTACAAAAGAACCCATGCAAGTTTAGGTCAGTTAGTGAAGAATGTAGCCATCAGACTCGGAACCACTCTTTAAAAACTTTCCCTAATATTGCTGGACAGGCTAATTGGTATGTAATTATCATCCTTACTTGAGTCCCCACTTTTGGGTATTGACACCCCAATGGCTTTTTCTAGCTTTGTGGAACATAATCATTAATTTTTTTGTTTTTGTTTTTGAGTATGTATGTAAGACATGGAATGGGTCGGCTCTTATTTTAGAAGGGAAATACCCCATAAGTCTATCTTTCTACTCTTATAATTAGATATATTTGCTGAGGTAAGAAAACTAGGGTAGAAAAGGAATAATTTGCACTTCCTGGGTCACCAGCAAAAGTTTTACTAAATCTCCTGGTTAGAGTTTTACTATTTGTTACTACAACATCCTCAGTTTTAAACATTAAATTACAAGAAAAGTCTCTGAGGCATGGCCTAAGATGTTATAGAGTGTCTTTTGTTATCCTTATTATGCACAGCCAGTCTATGCTTTGTACACCAACTTTGGTTTTCTAATTCTCAAGTTAGCTTTCACTTTACGTTACCCTTTAATTTTACTAAAAAGGGATATTCCCCATGAATTGCTCAAAAGTGATATTTTCTTTTCATCACGTTGTCACCTTCTGGATTGACATGTTCCATCAGGATGGTTTGTTATTGGCTGAAGCATGATCCCATAATGCTTACTAATTAGCATGAAGCATGACCTGTCTGGTCCACTTGAATCACTTTTCAACTGGAACCTACAGTCAGGTTTTGTGTCCAAGGAATGGAGGAGGACGACAGGTATTCCCCTGCACAAAGGAGGTCCAACCTCCGATCTGGGTAACTACAGGCTCATATGTCTGACCATCCTCATCTGTAAGGCCATGGAAATAATCATCATGGACATGATAAATGAGGACATACAGTAGGTAACCTGCAAACTCAGGACCCATCACAGTTCAGCTTTGTTAAAGGAAGGGCATGCCAATTAAATCTAGTGGACTTTTTCAGAGGGTCACCAAAGCAATGGATGAAGGCAAGACTGTGCACTCAGCTTACCTCAACCTGGCCAAGGCTTTTGATACAGTATCCCACTTAGGCATTATATAAAAACTCACTAAATTAGGTACAGTATAAACCCTTTTATCACCCACTGGATAGCCAACTGGCTCACTCATAGAACCCAGAATGTCAAAACAGGTGAGGCCACCTCCACCAAGAGGCAAACACTAGCGGAGTCCCCAAGGCTCATTATAGGCCCACTCTTTTTTTGGCATTTATTTCTCTGTAGTGGAAGCAAACACTGAAGGTATGGCTAGGTTTGCAGATGATTGCAAGCTGAAGGTTATCATTGACTCCCCTGAAGACACTAGCATTTTTGTCAAGAAGGCCTATCTCTGACTAAGAAATGGTGCCAAAGCCATGGTCTTAAACTCAATGCTGAGAAATTCATAATTGTACCCTTTAGGAAATCAGCATCCCAGCTAATTACCATGTTGATAATATGCCCCTAAGAGCTAACCCAGTGGTTAGGGAGCTGGGTACGCACGTAGACAGTAGCCTAATTTTCGACCACCATGTGGCCACAGTGGTGAGGAAATCCTTTACATTGCACATCTTATAAGTAAGTGCATGTTATCTAGGTCCAAAGAGGTCATTTATATACTGTACTCTGCCCTTATCAAACCAATAACAGAGCACAGTGCTCCCTTTGGTATGTTTCTGACCAGGCATATGCATCAACTGAAGCAACCTCAAAGGTTTCTTACAAAAAGAATACAAGGTGTAACAAACCTGGCCTATGTAAAGCACTTTAAAGTTCCTTTCCCTCTTCTCAGTCTCCTATAGATTGCTGAGGGGTGATCTATGCCTGACTTACAAGGCATTAACCACCACTATACTTATGAATCTCCTACATGTTTGTAAGTCAAACATTTCCAAAAATAGAAGGTCTGGGGTCCTGAATTTCATCTGTGACTTAAACAGAACATGCTGGAGAGACAGATCAGATATGTGTTGCAGACACCGCCCTTCCTATGGAATAGGCTTCCCATCCATGTGAAGTTGAGTTATTTTATTACCCAATCTAAGTGAAACCTAGACTAGTGGATGGGGAATAGAAAATTTACACTGGGCCTGGCACCCATGTCCCTTATGTACAGAGGTTGCTTATAAATGCCTGACCCTCAATGTCCTGTTTGGATACAGAACATCATTATCAACTTCTCCAGGCTTAGAAAGGCCCCTCCAGGTCATTAGCCTAGTAACAATCCATGAATTGATGACATCAACATTTTTTTTTAATTTCTTAAATAATTATGACCTTGAGTCACTTGTGTGTGTTATAGTGGCAGATTTCTGAGGTACATTTTTTCAGGATATCTGGTTATAAAAATTTTCTACTTTCAGCATTATGGAAAAAAATGACATCCCCAATATATAATATATATTATATGTGAATGTAATTCTATCCATCTATCTATCTATCTATCTATCTGTCTGTTAATCTATACATATATATATATATATATATATATATATATGTATAAAATCATATACTCGGTCGAAAAGCATTCTTTCTGAATTCATTTTGTTTGAATGAAAGTTATATTGAATGATATGTAACTCAAAAAGGACTAAAGAAAAGGGTTTATTTAAGCAATAGCTCACAAGTGGGTGTGGGTATGTCAGGATTTACTCACAGTTGCCATGGTTTGATCACAAGGGTGAAGTATGAGTGATTAGACAAAGCCAACCGTGGGTAAATCCTGACATACCCACACCCACAAGTGGGTTATTGCTAATATAAAATGGTGTAATTTAAGAAAGAAATTGCTTACCTTTCTTAAATTAAGTCTTTGTATAATAGCACCATTGTATTCCTCTGCGTTGTTTCCGTTGTTCCATGGCTTTTGCTTAGCTTTCTTAAATAAAGTCTTTGTATAATAGCACCATTGTATTCCTCTGCGTTGTTTCTGTTCTTCCATGGTTTTTGCTTAACTTTCTTAAGTAAAGTCTTTGTATAGTAACACCATAGTATTCCTCTGCGCTGTTTCCCGTTCTTCCGTGGTTTTTGAATAAAAATGGCCTGTCATATAATTTTTGTGAGATTGAGGAATACTTTGTGGATTTTTTCTTTGCTCTGGTTTTACGCTGTCTCAAAGTTTGTGTGTGTATATATATATATATATATATATATATATATATATATATATATATATATATATATATGTAAAAAGGAGTTTGCCCCCTGCAAAAACGTTATATTGAGTAGGTTCACTTTCTTGGATAAGTCAATGTTTTAAATATTTTTTTTTGGTAAATACTGACTTTGGAGAACAAGCACTTTGTTAAATTACAATAAACCCGTAGCGTTGTCGCCTCACAGTAAGACGTTGTCCTGTTCGATTCTCTGCTAAAGCGTCTTCTGTGTGGAGACATGCGTGAATGGGCGTACCTTCGTTGAAGATTGTGTGTCAGGGCTGGCAACTCGGCACGTAAAAATCTACTGCCAATCATTAGCGGATCGGAGTTCCGCTGTGGTGACCCCTAACCGGGAAAAGCCGAAAGACACAACAACAACAAGATAGATAGACAGACACATAGTTGTATAGAGTTATACATTTGTGCAATTGCAGTGGCAGTGATTTCTGGAGAAGTTTCAAGACTTTGAACAGGACTTGTTCTCAGAGGAAGTGCCCTGCTTACAGCAATTCATTTTTCACATTTTGGAGGATTAATCATCTTTCATTGTATTAACGTGTACATGTACCTACCTACACACACGCACGTGTGCACAAATGTCTCATGATGTTACTTGTCATCCTACACTATATTCATCATAGAAACAGTGTCATACTTATAATACAGAAATATGATACATGCTAGGGCATAGAAGTATACTCACTGCTGCTTAGCACCTGATCCTATGGGGTGTTTTATCCTACATTTTTCCTTGGGGGGAGGTTCTCTTTCATAGGTTCATAGGTGTACACTAGGCTAATGTCCACTAGGACCCTTGTAAGCTTAGTCGTACAACTCAAATGTGACCCACAAATCTGATTTATCTAGATGGTGATTGACTGACTGCCTCAGTCCATCAAAGGCTGCACTTAAAAAAGGATAGGGAGGAACTTGGCTTCACATGGATGAGGAACATGTTTTAAAGAATGGGAATTTTCTGAGAAACATATCTGTCTCGCTGACATGTCCTATTTATGTTGCAAGCAAGATGTAAGTCTTTTAATCCAGTAGTTCAAATACAGTTTGTCCAGCTACCTACATATAATCATGTATAGTTGGTCGAAAAGCATTCTTTACAAATTAATTTTTATTTAAATGAAAGTTATACTGAATGATATGTAATTCAAAAAGAATTAAAGGAAAGGGGTTATTTAAGCAATAACACACAAGTGGGTGTGTGTATATCAGGATTTACCCATGGTTGGCATGGTTTGATCATAAGGGCGAAGCCGAGTGATTAAAGAAAGCCAGCCATTGGTAAATCCTGAACTACCCACACCCACAAGTGGGTTACTGCTATTATACATGACATTATTTAAGAAAGAGATTCCTTACCTTTGTTAAATAATGTCTTCGTATAATGGCGCCGTAGTGTTCCTCGTTGCTGTTTCCAGTTCTACCGCATTTTTTAATGTACTGCGTAAGGTTATGGGAGTTACGTTCACACACTCGCACAGTACATCAGTGGTGTTGACAAGCAATGGAGACAAGAGAATCTCCATTGCTGTTTTATTTGTTGTTGTTGTTCTTGAAGAGTAGCAACAGAGAAAAAGAAACTCTGCTTTGCTGTTTTATGTGAAAAACAGTAAAATATGAAGCAAAAATCTGGATTTGGACAGTTGAGAGATGCAGGAGTCTGCCAAGATTTATGGAGGGACATCTGAAAACAAAAAGGAAAATCAGGTACGTTTCTGTTTTTTTTTTTTTTTTTTTTCATTTTTGAGAACATACCTGTTTTTCTTCTGTTTTGCCCTGTCCCTCCATAGCATATTCCAAAAGAAAATTCTTGCCACTCAATGATACTTGCTCGATTTACAATGGGCACGGTGGTTGGACTGTCCAATCAGATTGCTCATTTCTGAATAACAATGACCTGCCATTGTATAATTTTTGTGAGATTGTGGAATGCTGGAAGTGGGGAAAAGTTTTTCTTTGCTCTGATTTTGTGCTGTCTCAAAGTTTATATATATATATATATATATATATATATATATATATATATATATATATATAGTTCCACTTCGTAATCTCGAAATACTGAAATCTCGAATTTCAGTATTTCGAAACTATAAAGCAGAACCATTCACAATCCCAAAACCCACAATCACGACTCACACAATCATGAATATACATACACCATACACCACATAACACACACGCCATTTTACCCACAGCACACAAACCACACAACCCTACACTACATGTAACATGGGGGGGCAAGCCCCTTGCATCCCCCACACCCCCCTACTTATATATGCCAACTGTATGATCGCACATAACGAAAGAAAAAAACAATCACACCACGACATTCTACACTCGCTCGCGCACATACACACATACATATCACACATTACACAGACACCAACAAATCCAACACTCACACTCATACTTACACCTCCCTACCCTTATCCACACAAAAACACACACATACACTCACTCACCTTCAATTCCAGACACCATACCAGCCAAACACTTTACGTAACGTACCAGAAATGCATAAGCGCAGATTCGAGATATTCAAATTCACTCTTATGCACTTTCAGATTTCTGCTGTGTCAGCTTCATGGTCTCAAAATGCTGAAATTCGAGATTTTAGCAATTCAAGATTATGAAGTGAAAACATTATATATATATATATATATATATATATATATATACATATATATACATATATATATATATATATATATATATATATATATGTGTGTGTGTGTGTGTGTGAAAAAAAACAAGAGAGCGGCCACAAAAGGTCATTGTAGAAGCGTATATACAAACCAGCAAAAACAATACAACACAACCACCAAGGCCTGAGGCATAAAATAAAACAGGTTTATTAAAAACAATCCAAATAATAAAATTCGGAACGGATAAGGGCTTTCAGGTAAAACGTTACCCTTTATCAGATCTAGTGAAAAAAAGCATTCATGATATTTAAAAGGAAACATTAGCCAATCAGCATCAATGCAGAAGTCAATGCCTCCTTAAGGCGGGCTTCAATGGGAGACAGGTATTCAGTCCAGGGGGTATGTCTGCCTGTAAATTGCCAGTCCAAGACATCTCGGCATATTCCGTCTCTGCAATAATATCACCACCTCTCAGGTTAGCTGAAATAACTTGTGCCAAAAAGAGAAAAGTATGACATTATTAAATGAGATATGTCTATAGAGTGGATTGTTCTCATCCTTTAATTTAATATCACTAGTGTGCTTTGATATCTGCTCCTTAAATTGCCTGTTTGTTTTGCCACATAAAAACTTGAACATTGTTGGCAATAGGCTAAGTACACAACATTTTTGGTTCTACAAGCAGCGTATAACCTGGGTGTATATTTCTTCCCTGTTATCGGATGAGTGAAGCCTTGAATTTTAGTGATATATTTACACATAGTATATCTTATGCATTAAGTACCAATTCTATCTGACTGAAATTCCTTATTCTTCACATTATCTGTACATAGTAGCCATTTCAGATTTTTATTGTTCTTAAAAGAAAAAGCGGGTAGATTGCCCACTATTTCCTTAACATCATTATTACTAAGCAAAACCTTCCAATTATGGTGTATGATATACAAATGCACTTGGTGTCACTAGAATATGTTAGGGTCACTCTAACAAGTGGGTAGCTCTGTTCCTATTGATTACTACTCAGTGAAACATCCATTTCCAGCCTTGATGAAAACGAAGGTTTCCCAGATCCATTTTTCCACTTCTTAGTACTGTCCATATATCGACATACTTGTTTTTTATTGTATCTTCTATTTACAAACTGCTGTCCCGGCATTTTATTAGCCATTTCAAAACCATTCTTTCTAGTATGTAGCCTTGAGTTTCTCAACATCTGTCCTTATGGCTATTAATTTGTATGACAAAATTTGAAAGTGCATAGGTCTCAACTGTCCTTGTTTCACTAAGAGGTTTTTTTTTTAATACAGTCAGATGATGTGTACACAATAAAGTGGCTGTAACTGCTGAATAGGGGCGGGGGGTTATTTGTGAATGGAAGTAACTTTCTCTCTTGATGTTTGCTGAGTTAACCCCTCTGGCTTACCAGAACTACTGTAGTATGTATTTGCAACAGAAAAATCAAAAGTTGAACAATGCTATAACAAAGTTACTAAATTTGCAGCAAATACCCCCTTTCAGAAGGTAGCACTAAAAAGCCTAAATTGGTTAGCACTACAGTATCAACATTACATATCCAGAGCTTCTTATCACCTATAAAATTATCCTGAATCCATCTACTTATCCAGCAGTAAATAACATTCTGTACAACTATGTTCCCAGTTGGTCATTACAATCCAGTGAACAAAAACTATTGTCTGTCCACAAACCTGTTATATCTGCTGGGCATTGTCTGTACTCTTACGATGTTGCTAAGGGCTGGAACTCCTTATTTGTATCCATCAGGTCAATACCCTTCCTCCCATCCTTCAAAACCATTCTGAAAAATTTCTTAGCCAAAAGCGGTCTCTGTTCTTGTTCAACACCAGGATAAACTATATCCCTAAATGTGAACAAATGCCTATGTATACCTTAAATCTCCTTACTCTCCCTTCTTCACTCATTTCCTTAATTCTATCAATTTCTCTCCCCTGGCTTTCTCTCTAAGTATACCACATGCATGCTTTTCTATCACTTTGTAATGCAATTCCTGTTTGTATTCTATTAACTTACCTTTTAATGTCTCTATAAACTGGATAAAATGTCTTATCCTGTAACTATTCTTAACTAATGTTTTCATATTATGTCTAATTTGGTATCATTATTTAACTGTAGTTGTTTTTTGTATTATTTTTAAAGATTGAAAATTATTCTTAAAATCTTTCAAAATGCTTTGGAGCTTTTATCTCCATGCCTGTGCTGAAAATGGGCTCCTACCCAGTTGGACTTTGCCAGTAATCTAACATCAGTAAGTAAAATAAATAAATACATTTGTATAAAGCTACTTTGAATAATTTACTCTGGCCATTTTGTATCACAATCAGGCAAGGTTAAGGTGCTTACCTCACAGACACAAGGTACATGGTTTGATTCTCACCTTTGGGAAATTGGCTAGCCTTACAATTGCTGAGAAGAGCAGCTAGCCTAGTACTTACCTATGAACTATTAGAGGTGTACACGGTCAGGTGGCTGTAATTGATGGGTACTGCCATTGGTGTATTATAATGATGACAGCATTTCAAATAGTCTTTTATGGTTTAGGAAGGTGAATCCAGAAAGACATATGCATTACTGTGTAGTTCAAGAAAGTATGTGAATGGGGGCATGTTTTGAAAACTGCCCAGTGCCCAAGGTACATTTAATCTACCACTGTTGTATTTCCCATCAGTTTTTTGCTCTTTTATTTTGAAACTCACGATATCAGCTTGTGTTTAAAATTGGATTATGTTTAGTCTTTCAAGTTCTATTACTAGGTCACTTGAGTCTTTTTACATTTGATTTTTATGTTAGGTGGCTTAACACTTTCAGGTTCACTTTCATGTTTTACTGTTTACACTTGTATAGAAAGTTCAGAGAGTCTTTAAGACATGTTAACCATTTGTCTGTCTATTTTATTTTGCCACAGCTTTTGACAGTAATGGTCAGACAACAATCCTGTGAAACTTCCTGTCAACATGTTTTCATTTAAAAAAAAATATCTGTTCCAACGCTATTGATTTTCTCTGCTTAGAGGGAACACTCTCTGATTGCCTAGATGTTCCTACATTCTTAATAAATGCTAATTTCATTTTGTAGAATTACATATCATTGGCAGAGAGAGTCTGATTAAGTTTCTCTTTGTCTTGGTTATTTTTTCTACCACAAGTATATTTCTTGTAACAAATTCCATTGCCATTTCTACAAGTGCTATTTTTCTTAACAACACACTTAAAAACAAAGTTCTGCCCTTCATCATCTCCCCAGCTCCTTCAGAGCTAAAGCTGACACTTTGAAACAAGTTTTCATTTTACATAGTTGCAATACTTGGTTGTACAGCATTCGTTTGATCCTGCTTAATAGAGATATTTTGAGGCAAAGCACTAGTAGTCTGCTTTACCATAGTACTCTTTGTCACAATACATGGCAAGCCAAGATGATTTTCTTTTGTAAACCCATGTTGCTGTGCCTCAGCAGAACTTTACACATGTTCACCTTTCATGATAACAGCACAGGTGGGGTTTTTTCTGCGTATTCGCTCTTCTTCATCTCAGTTTTCAGTGCAGGTAATTAATAATCACTTACAGCAGGCTATCACGTTTTTCTTTTGTTACATTATTCAATAGTGCCCCTCTTTCCACTCTTAGAGGGTTTACTTTCACAGTCAATACTTCTTTCTTGCTTTGCACAAAAGTGAATCCCCTTTTCCTAGTCAAAAGGTTTTAAGTTTTTCAAAACTTCATAATTTTGTTACTTTACTCTGCAATGCACCCCTTTTTCCTTTTAAAGAGTTTCAAATGTAAAGTTGCCACTGTTTTTCTAGCTAGCCCATGGTATAAACAGTGGTTCTTGAAGATTTGGTCACATTGACTAAAGCTGATGTGACACTGCACCCCATGTCAAAAATAGGAAAAAGGGTGGGTTCATTACTATGACAATGACTGTTCTACACAGTAATGAACCCAACATATGTCTATTGTAGTTTCACAATATGCCAAAGCAATTTTGTTATTACAGACTAGCTAGCAACTAGTAGCCGGGCTTAGTTTGTCTCAGCTGGGATAGCTGCTTGAAGTGGAGTCATGGAGGAATTGGGTCAGGGGCATCTAATAATAAGTCAGAAAGATGTAAAGAGCTGGAGTGGGAGGGGGTGGTTCATGGGAAGAGATGAGAAAACACCAGATCCTACTGGGATCAGCCTCTTTCACAACTCAGATCCCTAGGACAGTGTTGCAGCCCCAGGAAGAAGATGGAAGAGAGGAAGACAGAGACAGAAAGGCAAAGATAAAATAGAAACATAAGAATGGACAGTGGGAAAATAAGTGTCAAAGAAACAGTGAAGAGGTTTGACCACTGAATTCTTAAAAGAGGTCAGAGGTAGAGGAGTATGGGAATTGGTAAGACATTCAGCCAGAGTGCCTACTGCAAGCTGAATCTTGTTTGGGTTTTATTTATACAAAATTATATAATTAAATAAATATATAAGTCTGTACTACGTAGCTGGTGCAAGGTAAATCATATTTTTTGTTTTGTTTTGTTTTGTAATTAAAAATCTGTATTACATCCTTGATACTTAGTGCTAAGTAAATTATGTTTTGGTATATGCAGAAAGAATTGACTAGTACTTAGTTAGTGCCCAGTGCAAGGTAAATCTTATTTAGCAAGTACTCCAAATTTAAAATGCAGCTCAAAAAGCACCTCCTCCTCCAAGCTAACTGCTCCTGCTTCAGCACAGGGTATATCACCTAACACTGTCATTATCTCCATCCATGAAGGTTGGCGACCTTAGAAAGTAATGTAAATAGTGTATATTATCGTTGCTTGTTCACTATAGTTTACACGCACAGCTTTTTGTATGTAACTAATCTTAACTACTCTTTTGATTTGAGAAATGTTTTGTATTTCACCTGGGCTGGGGCTGAAATTGGTTGGCACTGATTAGTTCTGTATCCTGGTAAAGAAACATAAAAACATACATACGCACATAATCTAAAACTATTATTTTGTTGGTGTTTAGTATAAGTAAGTCATGTATGTTTAATTTCTTGTACAAAGGAAGAAGTGTAATACTTATCTGATGCTTTGACGTGCAAAAGACTTGTTGATACAATAAACCTAATCTGAATCTTGTTACAGAAATAATCCATTGGGACCTATAGGCCATTTGATATGAGAAATGAGCAAATGGGTATTAAGGATAGAAATGTTTGAATAGTGTGAAGACACTAAAATGTTCTGGAAAATCAGCAAGGACTGAACTCTTTAAATAAATTACATACATTTGTGTTTCAGATTTCATTTCCTTCAGAAAATGCACACTAATAGAAATCCTGTTATTCTAGCAACTTTCTAAGTTTAAACTTAGAAGAGCAATATTTAAAACCTGTTCATATTTTGGGGCTTTGACCCCATTATTTTAGGCTTTGTCCAGATTTCCTGTGCTAAGGTTGAGAGGTATGCCCCCTGAAACTGCTTTCATGATAGCTAGAGAAATATGTCTCTTTCAATGACTAAAAAGGGACTAGTAATATAAATTTGGAGGATATTACTGGCTCACCTCAACATGGAGGATGCAGGAGAACCTGCCCTCCATTTCAGTAACACTTACATTTCAGTGAGCCTGGTCATCAAGGGGTTTAATCTTGTGAGAAAGGATTTACTATACCCTTGTTTTAAAAATTAGGGATATACATTAAACTTATGCTTGGCTCTACTGTATTGCTTGCTTTCATTGTCTAAATATCCTGGCAATCCCTTCAGTCATTGCTCCAAGTATGCACAAGCACTCAAATGTCAACAAAATGAAATATTCTCCCAATTACCCCTTTAGCAGTTTATCTAAGTTTGCACAAGAACTCAGTTGACATCAAAATGAATATTTTCCCCAAAGATCCCTTCAGTACTCTGTCCATGTACGCACAAGCACCAAAATGAAATGTTTCCCAAAGAGCACTTCATCCATCTGCCCAAATATGCACAATTACCAAAATGAAACATTTTCACCAATGACCCCTTCAACAGTTTGTCCAAGTTTACTGAAGCACCAAATGAAATATTTCCCAATGACCCCTTAGAAGTCTGTCCACATTTGCACAAGCACATAAATGAAACATTTCCCCATGACCCCCTTCAGCAGTCTGTCTAAGTATTCACAAGCATCAGAATAAAACATTTGCCTCAGAGACCCCTTCAGCAGTCTGTCCAAGTAAGAGCAAGAACCGGAATGAAACATTTCCCCCAACAAACCCTTAAGTTGTCTGTCCAAGTAAGCACAACCACCAAATTAAACATTTTCCCCAATGGCCCCTTCAGTTGTCTGTCCAACAATGCACAAGCACCAAAATGAAACATTTCCCCCCAAAAGATCCCTTATCCACTTATCCAGCAGTAAATAACATTCTGTACAACTATGTTCCCAGTTGGTCATTACAATCCAGTGAACAAAAACTATTGTCTGTCCACAAACCTGTTATATCTGCTGGGCATTGTCTGTACTCTTACGATGTTGCTAAGGGCTGGAACTCCTTATTTGTATCCATCAGGTCAATACCCTTCCTCCCATCCTTCAAAACCATTCTGAAAAATTTCTTAGCCAAAAGCGGTCTCTGTTCTTGTTCAACACCAGGATAAACTATATCCCTAAATGTGAACAAATGCCTATGTATACCTTAAATCTCCTTACTCTCCCTTCTTCACTCATTTCCTTAATTCTATCAATTTCTCTCCCCTGGCTTTCTCTCTAAGTATACCACATGCATGCTTTTCTATCACTTTGTAATGCAATTCCTGTTTGTATTCTATTAACTTACCTTTTAATGTCTCTATAAACTGGATAAAATGTCTTATCCTGTAACTATTCTTAACTAATGTTTTCATATTATGTCTAATTTGGTATCATTATTTAACTGTAGTTGTTTTTTGTATTATTTTTAAAGATTGAAAATTATTCTTAAAATCTTTCAAAATGCTTTGGAGCTTTTATCTCCATGCCTGTGCTGAAAATGGGCTCCTACCCAGTTGGACTTTGCCAGTAATCTAACATCAGTAAGTAAAATAAATAAATACATTTGTATAAAGCTACTTTGAATAATTTACTCTGGCCATTTTGTATCACAATCAGGCAAGGTTAAGGTGCTTACCTCACAGACACAAGGTACATGGTTTGATTCTCACCTTTGGGAAATTGGCTAGCCTTACAATTGCTGAGAAGAGCAGCTAGCCTAGTACTTACCTATGAACTATTAGAGGTGTACACGGTCAGGTGGCTGTAATTGATGGGTACTGCCATTGGTGTATTATAATGATGACAGCATTTCAAATAGTCTTTTATGGTTTAGGAAGGTGAATCCAGAAAGACATATGCATTACTGTGTAGTTCAAGAAAGTATGTGAATGGGGCATGTTTTGAAAACTGCCCAGTGCCCAAGGTACATTTAATCTACCACTGTTGTATTTCCCATCAGTTTTTTGCTCTTTTATTTTGAAACTCACGATATCAGCTTGTGTTTAAAATTGGATTATGTTTAGTCTTTCAAGTTCTATTACTAGGTCACTTGAGTCTTTTTACATTTGATTTTTATGTTAGGTGGCTTAACACTTTCAGGTTCACTTTCATGTTTTACTGTTTACACTTGTATAGAAAGTTCAGAGAGTCTTTAAGACATGTTAACCATTTGTCTGTCTATTTTATTTTGCCACAGCTTTTGACAGTAATGGTCAGACAACAATCCTGTGAAACTTCCTGTCAACATGTTTTCATTTAAAAAAAAATATCTGTTCCAACGCTATTGATTTTCTCTGCTTAGAGGGAACACTCTCTGATTGCCTAGATGTTCCTACATTCTTAATAAATGCTAATTTCATTTTGTAGAATTACATATCATTGGCAGAGAGAGTCTGATTAAGTTTCTCTTTGTCTTGGTTATTTTTTCTACCACAAGTATATTTCTTGTAACAAATTCCATTGCCATTTCTACAAGTGCTATTTTTCTTAACAACACACTTAAAAACAAAGTTCTGCCCTTCATCATCTCCCCAGCTCCTTCAGAGCTAAAGCTGACACTTTGAAACAAGTTTTCATTTTACATAGTTGCAATACTTGGTTGTACAGCATTCGTTTGATCCTGCTTAATAGAGATATTTTGAGGCAAAGCACTAGTAGTCTGCTTTACCATAGTACTCTTTGTCACAATACATGGCAAGCCAAGATGATTTTCTTTTGTAAACCCATGTTGCTGTGCCTCAGCAGAACTTTACACATGTTCACCTTTCATGATAACAGCACAGGTGGGGTTTTTCTGCGTATTCGCTCTTCTTCATCTCAGTTTTCAGTGCAGGTAATTAATAATCACTTACAGCAGGCTATCACGTTTTTCTTTTGTTACATTATTCAATAGTGCCCCTCTTTCCACTCTTAGAGGGTTTACTTTCACAGTCAATACTTCTTTCTTGCTTTGCACAAAAGTGAATCCCCTTTTCCTAGTCAAAAGGTTTTAAGTTTTTCAAAACTTCATAATTTTGTTACTTTACTCTGCAATGCACCCCTTTTTCCTTTTAAAGAGTTTCAAATGTAAAGTTGCCACTGTTTTTCTAGCTAGCCCATGGTATAAACAGTGGTTCTTGAAGATTTGGTCACATTGACTAAAGCTGATGTGACACTGCACCCCATGTCAAAAATAGGAAAAAGGGTGGGTTCATTACTATGACAATGACTGTTCTACACAGTAATGAACCCAACATATGTCTATTGTAGTTTCACAATATGCCAAAGCAATTTTGTTATTACAGACTAGCTAGCAACTAGTAGCCGGGCTTAGTTTGTCTCAGCTGGGATAGCTGCTTGAAGTGGAGTCATGGAGGAATTGGGTCAGGGGCATCTAATAATAAGTCAGAAAGATGTAAAGAGCTGGAGTGGGAGGGGGTGGTTCATGGGAAGAGATGAGAAAACACCAGATCCTACTGGGATCAGCCTCTTTCACAACTCAGATCCCTAGGACAGTGTTGCAGCCCCAGGAAGAAGATGGAAGAGAGGAAGACAGAGACAGAAAGGCAAAGATAAAATAGAAACATAAGAATGGACAGTGGGAAAATAAGTGTCAAAGAAACAGTGAAGAGGTTTGACCACTGAATTCTTAAAAAGAGGTCAGAGGTAGAGGAGTATGGGAATTGGTAAGACATTCAGCCAGAGTGCCTACTGCAAGCTGAATCTTGTTTGGGTTTTTATTTATACAAAAATTATATAATTAAATAAATATATAAGTCTGTACTACGTAGCTGGTGCAAGGTAAATCATATTTTTTTTGTTTTGTTTTGTTTTTGTAATTAAAAATCTGTATTACATCCTTGATACTTAGTGCTAAGTAAATTATGTTTTGGTATATGCAGAAAGAATTGACTAGTACTTAGTTAGTGCCCAGTGCAAGGTAAATCTTATTTAGCAAGTACTCCAAATTTAAAATGCAGCTCAAAAAGCACCTCCTCCTCCAAGCTAACTGCTCCTGCTTCAGCACAGGGTATATCACCTAACACTGTCATTATCTCCATCCATGAAGGTTGACGCACCTTAGAAAGTAATGTAAATAGTGTATATTATACGTTGCTTGTTCACTATAGTTTACACGTACAGCTTTTTGTATGTAACTAATCTTAACTACTCTTTTTGATTTGAGAAATGTTTTGTATTTCACCTGGGCTGGGGCTGAAATTGGTTGGCACTGATTAGTTCTGTATCCTGGTAAAGAAATATAAATACATACATAACGCACATAATCTAAAACTATTATTTTGTTGGTGTTTAGTATAAGTAAGTCATGTATGTTTAATTTCTTGTACAAAGGAAGAAGTGTAATACTTATCTGATGCTTTGACGTGCAAAAGACTTGTTGATACAATAAACCTAATCTGAATCTTGTTACAGAAATAATCCATTGGGACCTATAGGCCATTTGATATGAGAAATGAGCAAATGGGTATTAAGGATAGAAATGTTTGAATAGTGTGAAGACACTAAAATGTTCTGGAAAATCAGCAAGGACTGAACTCTTTAAATAAATTACATACATTTGTGTTTCAGATTTCATTTCCTTCAGAAAATGCACACTAATAGAAATCCTGTTATTCTAGCAACTTTCTAAGTTTAAACTTAGAAGAGCAATATTTAAAACCTGTTCATATTTTGGGGCTTTGACCCCATTATTTTAGGCGTTGTCCAGATTTCCTGTGCTAAGGTTGAGAGGTATGCCCCCTGAAACTGCTTTCATGATAGCTAGAGAAATATGTCTCTTTCAATGACTAAAAAGGGACTAGTAATATAAATTTGGAGGATATTACTGGCTCACCTCAACATGGAGGATGCAGGAGAACCTGCCCTCCATTTCAGTAACACTTACATTTCAGTGAGCCTGGTCATCAAGGGGTTTAATCTTGTGAGAAAGGATTTACTATACCCTTGTTTTAAAAATTAGGGATATACATTAAACTTATGCTTGGCTCTACTGTATTGCTTGCTTTCATTGTCTAAATATCCTGGCAATCCCTTCAGTCATTGCTCCAAGTATGCACAAGCACTCAAATGTCAACAAAATGAAATATTCTCCCAATTACCCCTTTAGCAGTTTATCTAAGTTTGCACAAGAACTCAGTTGACATCAAAATGAATATTTTCCCCAAAGATCCCTTCAGTACTCTGTCCATGTACGCACAAGCACCAAAATGAAATGTTTCCCCCAAAGAGCACTTCATCCATCTGCCCAAATATGCACAATTACCAAAATGAAACATTTTCACCAATGACCCCTTCAACAGTTTGTCCAAGTTTACTGAAGCACCAAATGAAATATTTCCCAATGACCCCTTAGAAGTCTGTCCACATTTGCACAAGCACATAAATGAAACATTTCCCCATGACCCCCTTCAGCAGTCTGTCTAAGTATTCACAAGCATCAGAATAAAACATTTGCCTCAGAGACCCCTTCAGCAGTCTGTCCAAGTAAGAGCAAGAACCGGAATGAAACATTTCCCCCAACAAACCCTTAAGTTGTCTGTCCAAGTAAGCACAACCACCAAATTAAACATTTTCCCCAATGGCCCCTTCAGTTGTCTGTCCAACAATGCACAAGCACCAAAATGAAACATTTCCCCCCAAAAGATCCCTTCAGCAGTCTTCCCATGTTTGCAGAATTATTAATGAGACATTTTCCCCAATGATGCCTTCAGCAGTTTGTCCAAGTTTGCACAAGCACCAAAAATATCTCTTCTTTCAGTGCAATAGATGTTACCAATTCATAAATTAACCATAGTGCAATACTCAAAGGTCCAGAGTGCAATACTCTACTGTTCACAGTGCAATACTAAAATGTCTCTTTCTGTGCAAGGATCAATGCAATCTCTTAACCAAGTACTTGTGCAATACTAAGTCTTGTGCAAATAAGTGTTCATTGCAAAAAGTGTTAAAATTTGTTTCTAATTATGTGCAATATTAGTCTGTCTACCTGCATGTTCATGATGTGATAGCTAGGTGTTATATGTGTAAATGTCTGTGAAAATAATCTATATGTTGTCTACACATTGAGTCCTGAGACACAGAATTTCGTTCAGTTTTTGCACTTGTGTTATTTCTGAATGACAATAAAGTTTACTTTGACTTTTGACTTTGAAAAATGAAATGCCCCCTCCCCAACTGATCCTTTCAGCTGTTTTTCCAAGCATGCACAAAAAGTGTACTAGTAATTAATCCTACTTATTTGAAAGACTTGGTCTTTTTTTCTTTCCTAGTCACAGACCAGATGTGCCCACAGTGAGTGATTTAGATTTTGGAAAACATTACATTCCTCAGCTCACTGTGGGTGTAACATAGCCCAAGACACTGTTTCTCGACCTCAGCACCGCCCCCTCTACCTACACAGCCAATCACAGGTCTTTTGGATCAGTGCCTAAGCAACATGATGTAAACATTGGCAGGAGGCACACAAGAGTGTCTCAGAAATCTATTTTGAAAGTAGGCATGTTGTTTGCCTTCAAAGGAAATAAAAACATTTGATTAGAAATATTTTTTGTTGTTGTTTTATATCAAGTGTGTGACTTGCTTCCTGGACAAGACGGCACCTGGGGTGATTGCCCCATTTGCCCAGCCCTAGAAATACTACTGCCTGAGCATACCAGGGTTAGCTGGGGTCCAGAGTTTTATTTTTACTTCAAAGGAGACCATTTTGTGTTTTAACTTAACAGAGAGGACATTACACTAAAAGGTGTACAGTGCTCTTGCATATTAGTAAGGACCAGATCAAGGAATCTCTGTGCCTGCAATTTTGGTGTCTTATATGACTCCTAGTTAATAGGTTTATTACTACAAAGCATCTTGTAGTAAAAGAACACTTATTTAGGAGATCATTTTGTTTAAATAAAACTGTAATGCTTCAGGAAGTGCAGAGGATTTATTTTAGCTGCTAAGTTCTCACTATCATTTTGGCTTAAGTGCTGCAAAGGTTTTTATACCAACAGTAAAACTTATTTAATAGCTTGTTGTTGAGCTAATTGTTTCCCTTCCCCTGCAGTCATTAGAGTTTACAGGGGGATGGGATGCATGGTGACAAAGTAGACAATATGAGTTAAGTTAAAAACTACAAACCTAATAAAAGTTTTATGACTCTCCATGTTCATGCCCTGAAGGAAATGTTTAGATGCACACTGCCAAATTACCAAGATAAAGCAATTGCCCTTTAGGGTGTAAACACTGCAATGAATACTGAATGATAATTTGAGTCTATATCATATTGTTGAACTTACTATTTGCTGAATACCTCTTTGTCGAACTCACTTTGACGAAACCACTTTTTGATGAACAATCATTTTAGGTTCATAGGTTGGTAATAGGCCTATACAAGCCTAGCCATAACAATTCCCTGGCTAGTGAATATTTTCCTATGGAAAAATGCAGTGGGCTATGATTGGGAATTTGCCCTTTTCCCCACTGTAGTGTGATCTCAGAGTTGGTATATATATTTATTTAGGGGAGTGTAGGGGTGCAGGGGACAAAGCTCCCCACCTGAGCGGGTTTTAAATTTTGTGTTTTTTGTGGCGATCAGTAGTTGGACTACTGGTTCTTTTCCCAGGGAAAATATTCACTAAAATGATCATTCGACAGAAAAGGGTTTCTACTTATTCGACAAATAGTAAGTCTGATGATATGATATAGACCGGATAATTCATATGTTCTCAAGAAAAGACAGGTTTGATTTACTTCTTCTATTGTTTTTCCCATTGAATTCTACTTACAACTTTAAAATTGTATACTTAACACAGAAATGTCATTCATTGTAAAATATATACCCTGCTCTTTACTATATCACCTAAACCTTTACTTTTCTGTTTATTCAAAAATCTCTCTATCATCTCTTGACACTCATTTGTGCAAATTATTTTTTCCTTGATTCAAATTTTGCTTTTTGCAATTATTACAGTGTCATCTGCATATGTTAACAGAACTGGAATTCTTAACCCTTCAGGTTTTATATACACTGCCTCCTTCAATTTGGAATTTATTTAACTTACTATCACATTCATACTAATGCAGTTAGTATACAATTCATTGGACACCCCTGTCTTACACCACTCTTCAAATGTATCTCTTGGTTTAACCAGCCATTTACAAGTATTTTTACTATATTATTACTATATGCGGATGTACATAATTTCCTAACTTTCTCACTTATATTACATTCTTTCATTATTACCCATAAGATTTCATGTCCAGTTGTATCAAATGCCTTATTAAGGTTTCCAGTAATTTTCACTTCTTCTTTTCTGTTCATATCATCCATAATTTATCATTAATAATTCTTGACAACCCTTCCCTTTTATACTATATATGCTATCTTCCATAATATTTTCCATTTTAGTTTCGCATCTTTTTGTATTATTTTCATAAAGATCTTATAATTATTATTTTTCAGTACTATTAGTCTCCAGTTTTTAATTGTCGTCTATCTTCCTCATTCTGTATGAATTGAAGTATTCAGTTACATAATTTTTTATACATAAAACCTTCATTTAACCATTCATTCAAAATCTTTACAAATATTATTTTGCCAGTCCCTTAAAATTTTAAACATTTCATGCCCTATTCCATCTTGGCCTGCAGCCAGATCTATATTCACCTGTCCGAATACTTTATCTAGCTCATATAAAAAATCTCCTTTTCCAACTCTTTATTCTTTTTTTCTGTTTTTTCCATGTTTTTTCGCTACTTTTATTGTTCTCTAAACATTTCTTGTATATATTGTACTACACTATTCTTAATCTTTTCCCGAGTTCTTTCCAGTTCCCCTTTCACATGTTTTTATTTCTCTCATTACACTACCATCTTCCTTTACTAATCTGCTTAAGTACCTCACTACTTCTTCTCTTTTCCTTGAAAGAATGTATTTGCTTATATAACAATTATTGTATTTTTCTTGATTTCTTTCATATAATTATTTTTCTTTCTCAAAGTAGTTTCTATCATTATATTCTAAATCTTCCAATGCATTGTTATATGTTCTTTTATACTTTTCTTTCATTACTTTTCTCGCATCATATTGCCACTCTAAAAAAAAGTTTATATTTTTCCTTAAATATCATTCACCATTCATACTAATTTTTATAAAATGTTCTCATAGTAATGTGATCTTTCCATAACTGCATTACTAATCTCTTTTCTTCATTATATGCTTTCTCATTTATCATTTTTATTCCTTTGCCTGTTTTTATATATTCCTTGTTTTCCTTTATCACTAACCATATTGCAAGATGAACAGAAAATCCTGTTTCAACTACCTGCCCCTCTCCTATTACTAAACCTTCTGATACTATAAAATAATCTATTTCAGTTCTGTACATGCCTCTTTTGTAAGCCCATGAATTTTTGTCCCACATTTCTAACTTACTACATATTATAACTTCTAACATTTTTTCTTATATCATTTCCTTTCTTTTTATGCTTGCCTCTTAAAACACAATTAAAGTCTGCTGTTATTATAATATTCATATTTATTACTACATAGTCTAAAAACTGATTAAATAAGCTTTCCATTTCTTTACAATTAGTATAAGAAAATAATGTTATAATTCTATATTCTTATTCTTTACATTTTAAATCTGCAATGGTTAATCTTCTGATTTTTGCTAAAGTTACATCTAATATCTTTACTATATTTCTACAGAATACGTCTGTTTCAGAACATCTCTTATTTCCCAAATTTCAGATTATTTTTCTTCCCCATTGTTTCTCTGTTTATAATCTTTCTTCATTTGTTACAAATCTTGTGTCTTCTAATATAATTACATCAACATCAAATGTATTGCACCACTCCAAAATTCCTGTTGTTCTTACTATATTCTTAATACTATTCACATTTACAGAAAGCACTCTAAAATATGCATTTTGCTTTAGATTCATGGTTTCAGAAGTTGATAACTAATTACTATGCTAGCTTTCTTAACAAGCCATTTTAAACCTAACAAATTTCTTTCCCAAAGGTGAGAATCAAACATTAAACCTTGTGTCTGTGAGTCAGATGTCTTAACTACTATACCAAGCCCCAGTCTTCAGCTGTATACATTATTTTTTCATCCATTTCTTTTGTTTTCATATTTTTTACTTATCCCTTTAAAATTTCTTTTTCTGTCTTTTACCCTTTTACCAATAGAATTATTTTTTATTTTACTACCTCCCAGTATATGTCTTATTCAACCCTTATTTCAGAACCTTCTTCTGTATCCACTTTATTATTTTTTTCATCCATTTTTTCTTCTATTTTTACTACTTCTAAATTTGTCATTTTCTTCTTTTTTTTCTTTTTCCTCTTATTTTCATTTTTGCAATCCATCCATAAATGTCCAACTTTGTTACAGTTCACATTTTTTGCATTATGTCCCATTTCCCCACACAGATAACATTTTTTGTCACAGTTACTTACCAAAAGTCCTTAAAGATGGGAAAGGTACTCTCAGTCTCAGACACCTGTTTTACTGCAATTCTTTAGTATAAGACTAACAAACTAAAACAATGAGTGAAAAGGTCACAGAAAAAACAACCAGTAAAAACTAAGAGAAAATCCTAGACAAGCTAGAATTTCCAGTGAGTGACCCCCTCAAACCTCTTATATTAGAGGCACGTGGGATATATGCAAATGACCCTTACTAACATCAGATGTTTCAGCTATATGGCGATTCTGAACACTCATGACTTTTTTCTTTTTAAGTCATTTAATGGACAAATTCAGGCCAATAAAGCCAAACCCCACTAGCTGTGGACATGCATGTTTCAGCCTTGTTATAGCACAGCGCAAGTGGACTGTTTGACTAAGCATTAGAAACACAGGGCTGTTATACCCTTTTCCAGGTGACTCTTTAACTTCATGATAACTTGCTTTTATTGTTGAACTTAGTATGAATTCAGGAAAGCAATAGCTGTGAAGATCCTATGCCATACGTTTCATTTAAAATGTTTATAAACTCTATGATTTGTTGTTTCTTCAGTGCAGCTTCTTCTCTTCTTATTTGAAGCAGTGAGACTGTGCCATATTCCTGTCAACGTGTTCACTGAGATATGTCCTCTTGCCAAATTCTAGTGAGTTTACTGTCCCCTAAAAGTCAAGAGTCAAAAAGGAAGACATCATATGTGCAAGTTAGGAGAGGATTTTTTATTGCTATGAGGGGGTGAGGAACATAGCTAGGGTGAAGTATGTAATTTACACACAGCACCCCCCCCCCCCCACCCTGCTGCCTTACTTACATATAGCTGTGGGGATACACACAAGTCTTCACAGAGTGCCATGACTATGAAGAAAGAGTGCTGTCAGTGGCTGTTTAGTCATCCCTTATCCGGCTCCTCAAGTGATCAATCTGCTAATTAAAACTGATGTACATGGGTCACAGTCAAGGTACCATCCCGGTGTGCTGCAGAGCTAGGCAGTGCAACGTTTGTGTCTCAAGATGTGTAAACTACAGCTCTGATAAGTATACTTTGCATCTGTGTACTATGTATTTATTTCTAGTTCCTGAATTTTAAAGTGGAAGTATTTATGCTGTCATATTATGTTTCACTAAAATATCAAAAATGCATTATTGCTTCCCCTTTGGTTTATTGCATTTTTTCTTATAGCACATATTATACATACTAGCTATATATAATATGCAGAAAAAATACAGATAGTTTGTTTATGGTATGCCACTAGTTTCACATCTTTGAGGGAGTATTGTTGTCCTTTTTCAGTGATACAGTTTTCTAATACTATATAGCATCCTGATAAAATCTAATTTGCAGACATAATGTAGAAAAATCCATGTTCTGAAACATTACTGTAGCCTTCAGAGTAATTTTGGAGGGTACTCTAATACTACATTTTATATTTCAACAGTAACCTGCATTATACTTCCTGAACATATTCGATTTGCACAAAACCTATGGGATTCTGTGCTGCTGGAGTGTTTTACTGCACTGTGCAACAGTGGTCTTTCAATGTGCCATTTATAGCTTAAGTGTACCAACACTACTACTGTTCTCTGTGCAGGTATGTGCTGGGGCTTTGTATTAATGCAGTGAAGCACTTTTAGAAAATATATCCATGCATTAGGCAACATCCCATTTGTGAAACATCTTTAGGATTTCTTATTTCTGGCACCGCTGTACTGACTATGTCACTTTAGTAGTCATACTCTTTGAGTGGGGGAGGGCCACTGTGTAACCCAGAGTTAATGAGCAGTTCAGTTTGATAACCAGGATATCTATTTCATCATAATATATGCAGCATAGCATGTGAATGAAATGGCTACATTGTTGCTTTTGCAGTCACTGTAACGTAGTTCTGTTCTGTAATTTCCTGTAGTCCACACAGAACCCGGTGCTGCCATCCTTCTATGGCACCAACACCACTGGCGAGGCCCAGGGGCTGTTGGACTCTTGAATCACCCCTAGTTCCAACATCTCCTGTACCTCTTCCCTCAGTGTCTGTTTGACTCTCTGAGGCACCCTATAAGGGGCCTGCCTAATAGGCCTTTGGGGCCCTGTATCCACCTGGTGCTGCACCAGATGGGTGCACCCTGGTTTCCCAGTGAACACGTCTCCAAATTCCTGCAACACTACTCGAATTTCTCGAACCTGGGTAGGAGATAGCTGCTGGGATATTGCTACCCCTTCCACCGAGGTGTCAGCCCGAGCCTCACTGATGAGATCAGTCCCCAGATCTCCCTCAGACTCCTCCTGCAATCCACTGCAAATGCTCAGCACAAGGGCCTCCCTATCATGGTAAGGTTTCATCATGTTAACATGGTACAATTTGTGCCCCTGCCATCTGCCTAGCACTTCCACCATGTAGTTAACATCACTTACCTTTCTTACCACCTTGTAGGGTCCCTCCCAAGCTGCTTGCAGCTTGTTATGTCTGACAGGAATGAGAAACATCACCTGCTGCCCAACAGCATATTCTCTAGCTCGAGCATTCCTGACATACCACACCTTTTTCTGTTGTTGGGCTTCTGCCAGGTACTCCTGGGCCAAGCCCAAGAGTTCCCTGAGCCTTTTCCTGAGGTTTAGGACATATGCCACAACAGACTCCTTGTGAGACTCACACTCACCTTCCCACTCATCTCGAATTAAATCTAGAGGTCCCCTCACCCTATGCCCATACAGCAACTCAAAGGGTGAAAAACATGTGGATTCCTGGGGAACCTCTCTGTAAGCAAGCAACAGATGGGGCAAATATTTGTCCCACTCCCTCTTAAACTGATCTGCAAATGCCCGTAGCATGGACTTGATTGTAGAGTTTAACATCTCAACAAGACCATTAGTCTGGGATGGTAGGGGGGGGGTCTTCATGTGCTTCACCCCACAGGACTTCCACAGACAATCCAGCAGGTCTGACATGAAATTGGCACCTCGGTCAGTCAGTATTTCTTTTGGGAAACCTACCCTGCTCAAAATCTGTAACAAAGCATTTGCCCCCTTCTCTGCCTCAATGGAGGACAAAGCCACTGCCTCAGGGTATCATGTAGCATAATTCACTACCACTAGGATATACTTTTTTCCTGTGGAAATTGGGCTACTCAGAGGACCCACAATATCCATAGCTACCCTCTGAAATGACTCCACAATCACAGGCAAAGGCATCAAAGGAGCTCTCATCTTGTCTCCTGCCTTGCCTACCTTTTGGCACTGCTCACAGGTCCTGCAGTACATTGGTACATCTCTGGAAATTACAGGCCAATAGAAGTTTTGCATAATACGCCTCTTTGTATGTTTTATGCCCATATGACCTGCAAGGGGAATATCATGGGCTATAGCTAGAAGTGCCAGATGGTAAGCTCTAGGCACTACCAACTGCTGTACTCTCTCACCTTCTAGCCCTCATTCAGGGGTCCACTCTCTGTATAGGAACCCTTTGTCCCAGTATACAGATTCCCCCTTCCCTTGAGAATCAGGTGCCTCCCTAGCTACCTGCCTCAGGCCTTGCAATGTAGAGTTGAGCTGGGCCTGTCTCAACTCTCTCCTTGTAACCCTTCCCAGCTGTCCTGCCACAGGAAGTCTGGCTTCCTCTGACAGTGGTGCCTCACTATCAGCCTGGGTACTACTACTCACCTCTACCTTTGCAGTTACCCTGTCCAAGGGAACATCAGTACCCACAAGCAGCTGTGGCTCAAATTCAGTTTCATTGCTACAGAATAGCTCCCTCCTTGAAGTAACCACCTCAGCAGTCCTGGCTGCAAGTATGCAGTCTGTTTGGGTCTCCCCCAGGCTACCAGACCCACATGCTTGTCTCCTAGCCTCACTGCATGTAACTGCATAAGTACATGGTACTGCCTCATACAAATCCTTCCCTCTCAGGACATCTGCAGGATGGTAGTTCCATACCCCTGTTGTCTCAAGACAACCCACTATTGGCATTTTGTCTTTCCCACTTACTGGCTCCCTCACCTTTGGTTCCCCACCTTGCCTCCATGGACATCTGTATGCCACATGGCCCCACTGGTTGCAATCAAAACATTTTACCCTAGCTCTTGTACTTGTACCTGGACTTTTGGCTTCCCCTGCTACTGGTGGATTCTGTTGGGGCAGTCTGTGCTGCCCACCATGGGTTCCATTAGACCCATGAGCTGTACTGGGGGTCCCCTTACTGTGCAGGGTTGCCCTTCTGGCCAGGTATAGGTCTCCCTTCTTCCCCAACTCATCTGAAGTAGCACATTGTCTATCAGCTAACCAGATCCTCATGTCCTCAGGCAAAGTGCTAAGGGCTTGTTCCCTCACCAAATGGTCTGCCAGCCCTTTAAAAGTGATGATCTGACATCCACTCACCCAGCTATGAAAATAAGTGCTCAGTTCAGCAACATATTCACATACATTTTCATCTGCCTTGCGTCTATGCTCACAAAGCTTTTTTTCTATACATTTCAGGTGTTAGCTTAAAACATTTTAACAGACATTTCTTTACAGCAGTATAATCAAAACAGACAAAGTCAGGCATTTGTGATATACAAGTTACAGCTTTCCCATGGAGTAAGGGGGTCAGGAAACGTACCCAGAGCTTTGGTCAACACTATACTGTTTGCATACCCTTTCAAACATGTGAATTAAACTATCAAAATTATCCCCCTCTTTAAATTGCAGAAGAAATTTACTGACATGTTGTGCTTCTGGGGTCCAGTTACTCCCTTCCACATTGCCTCCATGACTCTGGTAAAGAGTCAGCATTTCTCTCTCATGCTTTCTCTGATGCTCCTTTTCTTTGGCTTCTATCTCCAAATGCCTGGCCTCCAACTCAAGTCTCTTTAGCTCCAGCTGGATTTTTAAGTCCACTGCAGAAAGGTTGAGCTGCCCATTCTCTGAGGATATTGTATCTCCACTGCCAGTCTGATTGTCCTCCTAGATGCTGTTTTCTGATGGAGCTGTAACCAAGGCTGCAATCAGGTCTGCCTTGGTCAGGTTTCCATGCACCAGTGCCCTAGCCTGGCACATCTCCACCAGCTGGCTCATTGTCAGCTTTCCTTACTCCTGTGCTGTCATGCTGCCTGCTCACCCTGACTAAATAAACTAACAAAAGAAATAAAACAATTGTGATCTGAACTCTGATTATAAACTGCGTGGCTGATTTAGAGTACAAAACACTTTCGGAGATCACTGTACATAAGATACAGGATTCACTCTACCCACACCACTGCAAACCACAAATGTGAAGATATATTATCCCAACCACTGCCACCAGATATGAGAGGATATCTTATCCCAACCACTGCCACCAGATATGTGATGACCGTGCCCTGGCCCAGCAATCAAGAAGCCTCAATCCTCACCACTAACACCAGGGAGGTTGTCTCATAGAAGAGAAAAGGACAACAAATGCACACAGCAAAGTACACTTTCCCTTAAGTGCACACAGAGATCACAGCCAGTCTGGGGTTGGTTGCTCCCTTGCTCCCCAGGTCCCCAATAAGACTCCCCACTGGCACAGCTATAGGGTCCAGATCTCAGCCTAGCTGGCAAGCTAACCTCCAGTACCTTCTCTGTCCAACCAGTACTTTGTGTCCCTGTCCAGGTAGCTGACACACACCCACACTTTGAGATAAGTATTTATACAACTTCACAGACACTCCTGGGAAAGGCTGACACAGATTCTCTAGCTGTGCTCCTTTAACCAGATTATACAGTAATAATTACTGCCACCACCAGCTTAATAATTATCAGCTACCCAAAGGCCCTTGAAAGGGTGTCTAATTATTACTGTGCAATATTATTATCCAATTGGTAATGTGACTATTCAGTCTAAGGCTTTTTTAGAGTGGCTTATTACAATAAACTCTATAAATTTGCAATGTACTCTAGAGCCTTCTTATCTCTACACAAACCAGCCACAGTAAAGGTTTTTAAAATATTTAATAATAAATTATTAAAATACAAGACAATTCTACTACACCACAGAGATATCTATGAGTTCACAGATCACACAGAAACTTAAAATAATACAGTACGACAGGTCTTATGTCAAAGAAAAACACAATCTAACTTTCTAATCTTTAGCTATTCTTAAGAGAAAACACAGTGCTACAATCCTACTTACACACACACACACACACACACACACACACACACACACATATATATATATATATATATATATATAGAGAGAGAGAGAGAGAGAGCATAAACAGTGCTGGGGTTAATGGTCCAAGACAAAATGCTTACAGTCTCTCTCTCAACAATAGTTTTTAAACTCACTAACAAACAGCTCTGCTAAGGGCCCTCCCAAATTACATAATTTTGACACTTAGGTTTTCCCAGTATACACATTACATCATTTTGACACTTAGTCTGGAGTTCCCAGGCCAACAAACTGCATTATTTAGCAAGCTAACACCTGCTCAGGAAACTACAGCAATAAAAGACATTTTACATGTACACTCCAGCAGTCATTCCTTAAGGTAAGACAATAGAAGGAATGTGTTCAGCTAGGCACTTCGGCACCACCATTTAGATAATTGTAACTTCAAAGAACATTTGAAGTGCTTGGCTTGATTTTCCTTACAGCAGATGGCAATGTTGCAACAATCTTGAAGTTCACATTTTACAGTGCTTTCTTTCATTTAAAAACACAAGCCTGTATTTTACATTTATATATACAAATGATAGAATTATTTAGCAAATTCTATTTGACTAGGCTGGCAGGCTTCACCCATCTTTCCCCAATCTTCACAACATGTACTGTCAAAGGTACTTTACTTATATGCTGAGCTGTATCAGCAGTCGAGTATAAGTATTCATGGAAATATACGGTGGTTATGTGTCATACTCTTGCAGTATGAAAGCAACTAAAGATTGCAGCCGTTATAGGACTTGAACCCAGAACTTTCATTATATTTGCGCTCAAAAGTGCTTCACTTACATGCTGAACTGTACTGACTTATGTAATAAAAGAGAGCAAAGTCCACACATGCAGCCCTGACAAGTTTTTGAAGTTTACATAGTTTAAGATTAAATAAATAAAATATGTACATGATTTTCTGCCATGAAAGCATGACTTTGCAGCTAAACACCTTAAATTACAGACAGTTAAAAGTGGAGAAATATGATGTCACTGGCGACACCAGTTTTCTCCTCCCTTAACTTCATCTGGCTTAGTGGTCTTGTATACTCCTCACTGTGTTACCCACCAGAAAGAAGCTTTGACCTGTATCCCATAGATGATACTATGTCTCAACATTGTTGTTATAAGATCACATATACCCTTTGTCCATGATGTTGTAGCTCTGCAATCATTATAGACAGAGTTAGGACTGAAGGAATTTTGAATCTTTCCACCAATAGCATGGAAGGCCATGGGTATAATGAGACATTATGGTACCCATGTTGTTGCACAGCACTGTCTCCTGTGACATACTGTATGCTGACAAGTGGAGTGTGGAGTGTCTAATGATAATAATGGTACAGCTGTAAGACTGCATAGGGACTGCTGCTCCTTTCAACACACTTCCTCACTTCCAGATGTCTGCATGTATGTGTACATAAGCATGAGGCATGCAAGTGTGTGTGTGTGTGTGTGTGTGTGTGTGTGTGTGTGTGTGTGTGTGTGTGTGTGTGTGTGTGTGTGTGTGTGTGTGCGTGTGTGCGTGTGTGCGTGTGTGTGTGCATGTGTGTGTGTGTGTGTGTGTGTGTGTGTGTGTGTGTGTGTGTGTGTGTGTGTGTGTGTGTGTGTGTGTGTGTGTGTGTGTGTATGTATGTGTATGTCTGTACTGTACTCTGTCTTTGAATTAATTTTTTAGTGCATATATGATCATCAGTAGGTGTCTTTTCAGCAATGGATCACCAATACAGACACTTTCTTTGAATTTTAAGATATTAAACAAATTGAAAGAAATCATAAGATTTTGACCAAAACAATGTAAAGATGTTGATATAAGTGCTGCAAGTAAACTCTGAAACCTTCAGGTTTATACTTCTTGACATTTTAACCATCAGCTAGTTCAGAAGACCATTAACATTGCACAAAAAGGCCTATAAGATCCTTTCTTCTGCAATGCTTAACATTACAACTTAAAATTCCAAATAGTTTGATAGCAAAATGTCTTCCTTCAGAAGAAAATATCAAAGGTTACCCTAAAATGTAAAAGATCCAGCTATAGAGTGCTTAGCCACCACAATACATTTTCTCCTATTGTTCTCTGGAATCTAAAATGGATAATTTATGTTGTCAGTCTTGTAATCTTGTGAGACATTACACATTTGAAGTTAAAAGTAACTGTAAAGTGTATTTCAATCAATAAACCATATACAGAATCTTTAATATCAAGTACTAATTGTAAAGCTCTCTAAATTCTCCACACAGGCATGCCTTTATGCACTTTTGTATTCTCCTTGCTCTTCTGTTTCCCTAAGGCACCCATTCCAGCTACACATTTCATCTTCTTAATGCTGAACCCATGCCATACTCCTCCTCCTCCGTACACAGTTGTGCCCCTGTCGTCTCCCTCCCCATGTACTGCAGCACTGTTAAAAACTCTGTTCTTCTCTTCATATTCTCCTGCGATTTCCAACATTGATGCTGTTCTTTGTTGTGTAATAACACTGCCAGTGTCTTCTAGTACCCACTGCAACAGCATGCTGAGCCCTGACTCAATGTACCTCCACATTCACCACCCTTCAAAATAAATACTTAAATAAATACATATACTACAGTAGTACATTACTAATATATAATCATTTTACTGCCATTTTTGGTCAGGTTTTGAGAAGGCAAGATATGGATTTAAATAGGTCTAACAGCAGTCAGTTTTGCGTTTGGTTTAGAGAATTGATTTTTTATTCCTAACGTTTCATTTATTTCTGTTCCTTCATCTGAGACAGACTGCAATGCTTCTGCTGCCTCGCTGAATTGTTTTTAGCTCATTTCTCTAAGGACTAGTTTAGTGACAGATGTTGACCTACTGCTGTGTCTTGTATTAAAGATCAACGTCTCAGGCTGTGTCTGGACACCAGCCTAAAGTGATAGCTGTCCGTGGGAAGGCAGAGCGCAGGAACATTGAGGTAGATGGCACAACATCTGAAGTAGTCTTTGTTAAACAGCCAAAATCAATGGTGTTGCATTTGGTTCAATAAACTACTGCCATCTTCAAAGAAAATAAATATAACTGAAAGCTATGAATGTTCTGTATATTAACCACTCAAAAGTCTGAACAGAACTTCTCTCAGGTTTGCCCAGACTTCTGTAATCATCTTTTACAAATATTGCTTTCCAGCGTAGATGGCAGTATCCCAGACATTCTAATTAGTTTGTCCTTCTTATTAAAACCTCCCAGCCATCTTTTTGGAATGCTGAGCTGTTGTAATTAGATCTCATCTGATGTAGTCAGACACATCTTCTGTCTCCAAAGTGTCACAGCCTTCTGTAAAAGGTTAACTCCGCACTGCCTACATCACTAGATTAAATCAAAGCGGTACCACTTCAGGTGGTAATATAGCCGTACATAAAAACTGGTACTTTAAAGAGGCAAAGGTAAAGTACCCGCAGTGCTCATACTGCCAGCATTTTACACCACTGTTCAAAGGACAGCATGTAGGTAATTTGTGCTGTTTGGGGTCTTCTTTTGTTATCTGCAGGTCACATTCTTCATTCCTTTTCTTTTGCTGGTTTTCTTGTTCCTATCTTGACTCCTTATAGAGAGAGAGAGAGAGAGAGAGAGAGACAGCCCACTGTTCAGGAGAGAGAGGTTTAGCAGTTCGCAATTTTGGCTTTGAGTCAGCCAATGAATACAGACTCAGGTAGCCTTAAGTTAACTGATCCATTGGTGTTGTATTGAGCCCATTTGTGTTGCAAATCCAAACATCCAAGAAAAGACATCTAGGCTGCAGTACAAAATGTAAGTGTACGTGACCTCAGTGTTCAGACAATAAAGTGTTCGTAGTAAGTACATATGGTTTCCTCTTATAGTCTGTCTTTGTACACTACAGCAAAGAGCAATATAGCCAATGAGGTAATTATAATATTACAGACAATAGATTTTGGTACAACTGATGAATTTGAAATTAGCTGTGGAATGAAAATTAAGTGAATCAAATATTTTTTCACTGCAAATAAATTACTGAAGGTAAGCAAGTGGTGACATTACAGAGTGGCTACTTCAGAACTAGTTCAGCCACTAAAGACAAAAGAAGATCTACACACAAATCATTAAAATGCTGAAGGGATATTTTTAAACCAAGCCATTAATAACTGAGGAAGGACTTTAATTTGTTCATTGCAACCAAAATGGAAAAGATTGTGACAAACTGTGATGCTGAGTTGAAGCAGTCTGCATCGAACTGTGAGTATGGTGCAACTTTGAATGAGTTACACAGAAGTACAGTCATTAGTGGTATTTGCATTGCAACATAACATATAAAACCGGTCATCAAAAAGGCACTGAGTATAGACTCTGCATACCCAAAGCATTACATGTTGAGCTACAGCATCAGTACCACATGCATAAACACCACATGCTAATGGACATGACATGTTTTGTCCATAATGCGATAATACTTTCCTTACTGTACTAATACTTTACTCTCTGAAGGTGAAGTAGTTCAGTAGTTAATAGGTTCTTCATAGCACAAAATGCTAGACAAAAATTGTCTGTCAGTAGAATGAGTAGAGAGCTTGAAATGTTGGTCTGTCGGCGTAGGTTAAGGGACTTAAAACAGATTCACTAGTGGATAAAGGAAGAGGAAAGGGGGGAAAGAGCACCCTTATACCTAGACAAAATGCCACAACAAATAAGTTGAGTGAGGCAGGACTTTCTCATCACATCTGAAACATCATGAAAAAAAGAGAGCTCATTGTCAAACTGGAAACTCAGGTCTCTAGTAATAGATTCTGTTTTAAGAGGAAGGCCGGTGATATGGTAAAAGGAAGCTATCGGGGTCACTGAAGGTACTCATGCTGTGCTTCTTAGCATGGTGAGTTGATGATAGCACCCAATATGGAGTCATCTGTAAACCTGGTTACCCACAGACCTCGAATGCCCAGTTTTACCTCTAAGAAGTAAATGCCAAGTGGGAAAGAACTCAAATCTGAGCTCTATCAGATGCAATTAGTAACATTTCTATTACAACCACACTCCTGCTCACTCCTTCTCACTCCACATATTACAACAACTGCTGTCCAAACGTATCAGCAATTCTGTTCACAATGGAAAACTTCAGGAAACCAAAAAAACACATAATAAAATACAAGAATTTATTCTAGCGCCTCGATGTAGCCACCTACAAGTAATAACACAAGTGCAAAAAAACACACCCCTCTTACACATCCATAAATTACATTCAATTAATTAAACAAATAATTAATTCACTTCAAATTGTTCATTTAAAGCAAACACTTCCAATTCAGCTCATTGTTTAAGCCTCTAGGTACCAAGGTTTTATATTTTAAAATATATATACTTTCCTTATACATCAATTTTTGTTTTAATATATTTTCATTTTTCTCAATACATTCAACGTTTTCTAAAATGGCACCATATAACAAACTCTCATCACTATTATGATATATTTTAAAATGTGAGGATATTATTTTCTCTTCCTTTTGATTCGTCACATCTCTCAAATGTTCCATAAATCTAGTCCTGAATTTTCTTTTTTTCTCCCCTATATAGTACATTCCGCAGGGGCATTTCAACACATATATTACCCCTTTACTTTCACATGTGTATGTCCCCCCTGACACAAATTTAACATCATTGATTTTGTCAACTGTATTAGTAACATGTGAACACACACTACACATTACATTGAAAACTGCCATATTGTAATAGAGGCCTTCCAATATTTTCTGTTGGTCTAACAAAACTACCATGGACCACCATGTCCCTTACATTTTTGCCTCTCTTAAATGAAAAAAAGGTTTTTTTGGTAAAATAGTGGACAAAAATTTATCCTGCAATAGATATGTCCAGTAATATTTAATCATGTCCACTAATGCCCCACTCTTAATATTATAAACAGAGGCATAGTATATGGAATCCTTTATTTCTTGATCTTTCAAGGTATTACTTTGACGGTCCACTGTCATTGTTTTTCTCTTTCTATTTACATTCCTCCCTTCTAATACTTTGTTTCTAGCTGTCTCTATAGACTTTAAATTATATCCCCTTCTACTAACCATATCTATTGTTTGCTCCATTTCTCTTTCTAAATTAATTTTGTCATTACATAACTAGCCACGGTGGTGCAACGGTAGCGTTGTCACCTCGCAGCAAGAGATTCTCCTGTTCGATTCTCAGCTGGAGTGCCTTCTTTGTGGAGTCTGCATGTCCTCCCTGCGGTAGAGTGGCGTTCGAAAGACATGTGTGAATGGGCGTGCCTTCGCTGAAGGTTGGGCATCGGGCTGGCAACTCAACACCATAAAAATCTACTGCCAATCATTAGCGGATCGGAGTTCCGCTGTGGTGGCTCCTAACCGGGAAAAGCCGAAAAGACAAACATTACATAACTTTGATAACCTAAATAATTCAATAAACGAGAAATGCACTGTGTGAGGACAAAACTGCACCGGACAACCGAGAACCTACTACCAGCTTTATTGAACGTTAAACGTTTGACAATCACCACATTTTTCGTCACATAAAATTGGACTTCATCAGACAAATACAACAGTAATTAACGGTTAATTACTGTTGTATTTGTCTGATGAAGTCTAATTTTATGTGACGAAAAACATGGTGATTGCCAAACGTTTAACGTTCAATAAAGCTGGTAGTAGGTTCTCGGTTGTCCGGTGCAGTTTTGTCCTCACACAGTGCATTTCTCATTTATTGGTTTACTATTTGCACTGCGCTTCATTTTTTGAACCTAAATAATTCCCCATATGGCAGGGCATCCATTACATGGGAAGGGTGACAACTATTTGCATAAAGATATTGACTACCATCCTCAAACTTCCTGCGTATGTTGGTTATAATACTACCACTTTCCTTACCTTCCAAAATCAAATCCAAATAAATTACTTTTCTACCTTTCTGTAAACCATCAAAAGAAAGGCTGAAAGGATTCTTCTGTAAGTCAATCACAAATCATTCTATTTCACTCCAGCCTTCCTCCCAAACAAAAATCAAATCATCAATATAACGAAAATAAAAATTAACATATTTTTGCATAAAAATCTAACTTCCATAAAAATGTAACTTCAAAAAATGACATAAACATGTTGGCATACATGGGGCAAATGCTGCCCCCATTGCCGTACCTTGTTTCTGTCTGTACATTTGGTTGTCAAAATAAAAATAATTCTTTTTTAAACAAAATTCAACTATTTCCAAAACAAAATATGTAAAAGGAGTGTCACCCAAGAAGCATTTAATAGCCTTCAACCCATCTTTATGTGTAATGGAAGTATATAAGCTCTTCAAGTCAAGTACCAACCAGTACTTTTTTCAATCCAAACAAGAGGGGATATTTTTTTGAGAAAATCAGGACTGTCTTGTATATATACAGGAGATTTTTGAACATATGGTAATAATATATTATGCAGTACTCTACCAATATTATGAAGGAATTATCTGCATGCTGAACTTATAGGTCTACCTGGGGGTCAATTAGTCTTTTATGCACCTTTGGCAAGCAAAACAATATAGCTTTCTTGCTGTTTCTATCAAACAACTTGCTTTTAACATCTTTTTCAGTGAAATATCCTAATCTATCATATTTGTCCAATGTTATTTCAAATTTAGTTAAAGCCTGTTCATACACCTCTATGGTACATTTCTCATATACCTCATTATTCTCCAGATGTTCCATACACATTTTGTAATATTGGACTACATTCATCACTACTGTTTTATTGCCTTTGTCGACCGGTTTGATTATTAAATCCTTCCTGTTTTGTAGCTCCTTTAATGCTTGCCATTCTTAAAAGGTTAAATTATACTCTATATATTTTTTCTTTTTCAAAATTTCTTCACATATATTATCAGCCCCAAAACCTATCATAGTACCAAACTGTTTAACATGAACATTATCAAAAGGAGGAATAAACTTGTTTGAATCAGGAATATCAGAAACATCCACCCTGAAATATGCATTTAAATCATTGTTACTTGAATCAACATATATTTCATCCTCACATGAATAACAACTTTCATCTGAATCACTATATGTTCGCATATCACTATTCACATCCACTTCATCACTTTTTTGCATAGCGAAATAACATTTCAAATGTAGTTTACGAATAAACCTGAAATTTTCCTATTTAACTACATGCACCCTCAGTATAACCGTAGGAACAAACTTGAGCCCAAAATTTAAAACTGTTTCTTGTTCCTCATTCAGGTTACAATTCGATAAATTCAATACAATATTAGTAGCAGTACATACCTCAGTTACGCTACCTTCTATACTTTTTGTTATAATGTTGTCCATTACCCTGCCCTTGTTTAAAGTCCCTTCTCTGGTGCTCGTTTGTATATGGTTCGTTATAGGTATAATTTCAGCCCCTTTTCCGGCTCTGTTGATGTTGGTTATGGCTCTCCTCACTCCGAAACTGCCTCCTATGCTCTTCTGGTAATTGGGGTTGTATTAATTCAGGAAACTCTTCATTTTTGTCCATTGCACAGTAGCAGGTCCCCTCCGATGATGCAAAGGAAGCTGAGGAAGCTCCTTTAAAGCTTACGCGATTACGTCGTTGTTCCTTCATCTTCCAATTCGTTGATGGGAGAAAGGCATGGCCCCCCTCATAATCATTAACATCTCTAGTTAACTTTATTTTCTTATACTCATTTAAGAAGTGATTGGGGTCATTGAAGGTACTCATGCTGCGCTTCTTAGCATGGTGAATTGATGATAACACCCAATATGGAGTCATCTGCAAACCTGGTTACCCATAGACCTTGAATGCCCAGTTTTACCTCTAAGAAGTAAATGCCAAGTGGGAAAGAACTCAAATCTGAGCTCTATCAGATGCAATTAGTAATATTTCTATGACTAGAGGAGGTACTCCCTACATGCACTAGGTCCATAAAAAGTTAGCTATTCTGTTTGCAATGTAAGGGTTAATGTTGAGACTAGAGAGTTTGTTTACGATGTCCATACCGGAAATGACAACAAAGGCTTTAGACAGGCAGAGGTAGGAAGTATGAACCATTTGGCCCCATTTAAAGTTTCTGTGACCTTCTCAAAATGTTTGCTAGGCTCAGTAGGCATTATCTGCCATTAACAATTCCAAATTTATTGGGCTCAAGAGTTTGGTGATCGTTTATGTCATTGTTAATTAGTTCAGAGATAATGCATTTCATAGCTTCACAGACAATGCTAGTGAGTATAATAGGCTTGTATTTATGGAGGTCAGATATGGAGCTGCTGTTTGGAACAGTACAACTGTGACTGTTGTCTATGTTTCAGTGGATAACCTGTGGGGAGACCAAGTTTAACTAAATTTTGGAGAGTCTGGGCATTGTGTTATTTGATAGTTATAAGCAGACAGCCTGAAATATTGTCTTGACCCATGACCAAACAAAATTTTCAGCTACTGGGGCCAGTCTTGCTTAAAACTATTTGCCTCCTTAACCAACACAAAATGCAGCAGCTACTTTGCTCTCATCCCTTCACAAGGACAGACTACCAGGGACATTCTGGTCCTTTCTTGTGCACCTGGTCTACGGTACACATTCCCCCCCTTCCACCAATGACAAGTCTTAGCAGAAAGCTTTTCTGTGCAAGGCAAAGGTTATTGTCATAGATTCTCCTAGCAAGTTTCTAGCCTAGGCTGATTTGGTTCCAAGTGCTCTATCCTCACCTCACATGACCTCCATTGTTACTAGAACCTCAGCCAGATCTCATATCTCACCCGTCCAGCCAGCCTGCCACACCTGAACATCAATTCCGTCAGATTAACCATATGAGTTCTCCATTTCCATTGATAGCCAATAGCCCAACCATACCTACCAGACTTGGTCAGATACTCTCTGCCTTTCAATAACAATCTACAAGAAACGTGTACAATAGTAAATGGAAAAGAATTTCTGTTTGGGCAGTATTTATTTTATTTAATTATTTATTTGTCATTTGTTAACCGGGTTAGTCCCAACTGAGCCAGTTGCCTGCTTTCAGTGTAAACCCGAGGAGAAAAGCTCCAACTTATGATACAATACAATACAATTTGTGAAACATTACAAAAGAAATGATATACATTACAGCAAATACAAATTTTGGACAGACTAGAATGAAAAATAAATTACAGGCTTAAAAAAATGTTCTGTAATTAAAGGCAGAATTATAAATGACTACACACAGTTGTGGTTACAGATTAGAATTAGCTTGGTATTAATTAAGAAGATGCATGTAGGAGCAAGACAAATATAATTGATATTGCTGCTGTCTTCAGAGTGCAAGAAATTATTGTAAAAAGTGGACTGAGACTCATAAGTTTCAGAAATGAGTCAATGAAGACAGCTTACATAGCAAAAAGATATAAGTGGGGGGGATTAAGTAGAATATTGGCAACGGCAAGTGCTGGCATTTAGGAGGAAATTTTTGACTTCGGATTTAAAGAGAGTTGTACTGGGAATGTTTCAGATGTTAATGGGAGCTTGTTCCATGCCTGGGACATACTGCTTTTGTAAAGACTTTTTTCAATATTTTTGTTGGGTTTGTAGGTGTCAAGTAGGTGCTGGTCTGAGCTGTGGAGAGTGCTGGAAGGAGTATAAAGTGATATTAGGGAGGAGAGAGAAAGTACACCAATAACTAGACTCCTTTTCACCGTATATTTCCTCAGTATTGAAGTTCCTAACTAATTTATTTGACTTCAGCCATAGCTATTTGACTGTTAAGATTCAGCTAGCAGCTATTTCAAATTTTAACATTTAACACAGATAATTCAAATTCTTTGGCTTCCCAAATCATCTGTAAGGCCTTTTAAAAGGCACTTGCCTTCTCAGACCCTCCCCATATCAATGAACCCACCCTTCCATGGGAGCTTATCTTTTTACTACAAGCTCTTATGCAGCCCCATTTGAGCTTGCTTCAAACTGTACAATGAAAATTCTCCTGGAAAATCCTATTCCTAGCAGCTATTTCCTCAGTAAGAGCAGTATCTAAATTTATTGCCTTATCTTGCAAAGCACCATATCTAGTTTTCCATAAAGACAGAGTCTCCCTCAGACCAAAGCCTACTTTGGGTCCAGAAATTGTTTCTGAGGCACTCATGAACAAAATAATTCATCTACCAGTTTTCTTCGCAAACCATGCAATCATGTACCAAACCATTTATCTACTGTTTTTTTTTTCCATAAAACATAAACATAGGCAAATATATGTTTTAACATTCTCAATGCTTACAGACACCTTTGCTTCTGTCTTTACAGGATGAAACTCTTACTTAAAGACAATCAAGTGTTTGTGTTCTTTTCTCCAGCAAGATAAGGAATTAAAGTTTCCAGAGTGACACTCTTCAGATGGTATCACATTAATTTATTCTACTTATAACAAACAGCAGGGTGCTAAACCAAAAACACATTCTATAAGATCAGTCTCAACTTCTATGGCCTTTTTCAAAATCTCTTCTATAAATGACAATTATGCTGTAGCAACATGGTCAGCAGTGCATACCTACGTCAGACATAATAAACTTGATCTTATGCTGAGATCCAGAGCTTCCTTTGTTCTACCATTCTCAGAGGTATCCTCTGATGATGCTACTCAGGAAGACTAGCTGGGCATTCTATCCCATCATCCATCCCAACTGATGGGCATTATGTCTCATTATCCATCTTGAGTGATGGGCATTCTGCCCCATCATCCACCTTGGCTGATGGACATTCTGTCCCATCATCTATCTCAATTTATGGGTATTTTGTCCCATTATTCACGATGTATAAAGACAACAATATATATGGAATAAAATGTATGCACTTACCAAACTCATTATTGTCCCTCTCCATCCATTTTGATACCCCTCCCACAATTCCACCATTGAGATTGTCACTATCCTTCCTAGACAGACCTGGTAGACCTAAACCCAAAGTCTTTCTCCATACCTCCTCAGTACCATGGTATCTGATGGGACCAAGCTCAATCTGAGGAACAGTAAAAATGTATTTCAGTGCATTATTGAAAAGGGTGGTGGTGCTGTGGTAACGTTGTCACCTCACAGGAAGACGCTGTCCGGTTCGATTCACAGCTAGAGCGTTTTCTGCGTGGAGACATGCGTGAATGGGCGTACCTTCGTTGAAGGTTGTGCGTCAGGGCTGGTAACTCAGCACGTAAAAATCAACTACCAATCATTAGTGACCGGAGTTCTGCTGTGGCGACCCCTAACCGGGAAAAGTCGAAAGACACAAACACAAACAAACATTGAAAAGGGAAGGAGACTGGGCCCTGGAAAAGCATCGGTGTAGAAACCAACCAAAAAAAACAGCAGCAGCAACACGGCAGAGTGAAGCAACGAAAAAAATATAAGAATCACCCAAAAGCACCAATGAACTGATGAGGAACCCAAGAGTACTCTTTTAGTGTAAAAACTTTTATTCACTATTCATCCGAGGACTTCATCAGAAAAACACGTGACAAATATTGCATCAAGTGTAGAAACGTTGATGGCTCAGGTCTGCCATGATGACATGTAACCCATCAGTCGAGAACAATGGATGGAGAAGGGTAATAAGGCTCCATCATTATGGTAAGTATATAACTTTTGTTTTGGATGCTTTGTGTTTTCTGCTAAAACACAAGTGCTCCATTTGGTCTAATTGGACAAATATGAACCATTGTGTTTTCAGAAATTATGCACTTTTCTGAATTTATTGAAAAAAAGGAAAAGGGTTAATGCTCCATTTTTGTGCAAAGAAGAACTATTTGCCTATTTCTAAGTAAGGATTACCTTGGAGTGAACATATGAAGTAGCATAGTTGAGTAGGGCTGCAGTTCCCCCTACTCCTGTATAAAGCACTCATTTAAGAGAGGTGTCATTTGCAGGCTTCTGACTGAAATTGTTTCACAGTTGTGTGGAATTTTCACTATTTTCCTGGAGATCTAGTTTATGAGTTTTCAAAAAAGCTGGACTGAAAGTATGTTGAATTCATATTCATTTTAAAACAGTATTTCTCAGCCAGGAACCATCATAAGCAGCATCCCTTTAGTACTAGAATCCACAGCACACAGAACGATGCATTATTCACAGCACTCAAGACATTTTATTTACCATTATTATGCCTTGATCCTGTGTAAACTGCTACTGGGCACGGAGCAAGATGTTAGGCAAAGATGAAGAATAGAATCCTCCCAGGGCCATTCTAGATGGAATGACAGAATAATGTGTACATCTAAATATAAAACCACGTCATATAAAAGTAACTTACTTTATATACAATAAAGAATTTTGCTTATTGATTTCTGTTACCATTTTACCATTTCAAACTTCTAGTGATTCAAATGTAATACTCCTACAAGAATTGTTGAGGTCAGAAGAAATAAACAGAGCCATATCAAGAGGTTAAATCATTCATGCCTAGAAAGCATGTTAAAATCCTCCCAACTACTGAATTTTACAGTAGTCTCCAAAGACCAAAGAAAGTAATGCATTGCAGTTTTGGGTTTTTTTAATATTATTTATAAAAAGAATGAAAACTGTTTCTGAAAATACTGAAAGGTGAAATTTCTATGACACATTATAACACATGAACATATAACATATAATAGTTACTTAAGAACACAGAAGGCCCTTGTTATATGGTCAAATTGGCAAGTTAACATTATTTTTATGTTGTTCTACCTATATTACAGAGCTTGTTTAGCCACAATGCCCATTTATGTCAGAACACATAAAATTTTGAAATACATAGGCATGCACCAAACCCGTGTTTGATGAAATAGAGGTGCCTAATGAAATAAACATTACTCACTAAGCAGCTCTACTTCAAATTAAAGTGTAAAAAATGTGTAACATAAACTAATGCCAACAGAATATACTATAAAAATGTAATGGAGATAGAGATGTTTTCAGAAGCTGCTTCTATTATATAAATAACATGTCTACCTCCTTTGTCGTTCCCTCAGACTGAAACGTATCTGTAAAATAAAAAATCTATATTCTCTAAAGAATAATAGCTATTACCTATCTATCAGTCAGTCAATCAATCCATCTGTCTATCTATGTATCTATCTGTCTAGGTATCTGTCTGTCTATGGATCTATCTGTCTTTGTACTTGTAGAGAGCTGATCCATAGGGACCATTTGCATCTGCACAGGTATAATAATATTGACCACAATCGGGAAATTATACTTCATGAGATATATATTAATAATTATGGACTCTGAAGTTTTGCTTTCAAAGTCATATTTATTTGTATGTAGCTCTTAAAGTATAATTTCCTGGTAGTCTGCCGTAGTCAAGTATATTCAGGCTAAGAAGGTACACCGACTTTAACTCTTCCTAACAATGCTTCTGTTACCAAAGCAATACATTTGGGAAGAAAAAAACGCAACCATTCAAATTCTTCTCTGCTGTAAGCATTCATTTTTGCCTTCTAATGCACCCTCTTTGTATAAAGCTTTAGAGTACATTCATAATTAAAGTGCCATTTATACAACTGAGCTGCAATAACAGATTTAGCATCAGCTATATGGGGAAAAGTACTTGCAGTTACTAGAATAAAGTACTTGCGCAAGTAACTTAATCACTTAATCCAGCAGTGTTAAAATCACTATTGTAATATGGAAACTTCTGCCCACCTGAACACAAATATCTTTTAAAACATATCCATGAATAGAATTGTTTTTACAGTGCTTAAGAAAATGTAATGGTTTAAGGGTGGAATAATGTCTGAGGAATCTGTAAGTCAGTTCCTAAGACTCTTTTTTTATGTACATCTCAGGAACTGATGGCTTATGAACAAAATTTATTTCGGGTATTGTTTATACTAAGCTCCCAGCTATGTGCAAAAAGGCTGGATTGCTTTAAAATGTCAAAAGCGTTTCTTACCAAAAGGTCACTCTTCACACTAACTTAGCTTTTCAGATTCATTTTCTTCATTGTCACTTTCAAAGTTGCTTCCAGAACTCTTATTCCTTATTAAGAATAGGCAAACATATAAACTGAAAAATACAGCCCCTGGAAAGTGTGGAAACAAAACACAACCAAGTTAACGTCTGCTGCCCTCAGAAAACAAGAGATATTCTAGTGCCACTTCAGACTTGCAATAGTAAAGGTACAGAGGCTCAACGTAATGTTTTTGGATAGATTCCATTGGCTGGAGAGATTGAAATCTAGTCTATTATATCTGAGAAGCACACAAAAGTGTTATTTTTAATAAATAAGTTTATATGTATTTATTTACTTTTGTGCATCTTAGAGCTAGAATACATATAAAATTCTGTGGAATCCATGTCAGACTTTAATGGAACCCAGATTGAAAATCATTGCTATGTACAAAACTGAAAGGACAGAGTTATACAGAAAAATATCTCCAGAGGATACCTCCACACAGATATCTTGACTAGGGATGAAGCATTTTCACTTTGTTAACGAATGACCATGGTGATGTACTAAACTGCAACAATTATGTTTCAAATAGGTATTTAACTGTGACTATTAGACACAGTCTGAATTCATTTGCCAGTAAAGACATCCTCTCTAATAGACAGAACATTTTGATGAGTCATGAAAACATGAGGACAATGGCGAGTGATAGTCCCCTCCCTGTTAGTCAATGGAATATAGCTATCAATGACAAACTATAAGGTGGTTTTGTTGCCCCTTCAGTAAATCTTGGTTCCTTCTAGGGTTGATGAGTCCTATGTTTGTGGACATTGTTCCCAATACAATGTGGTGCCAGACACAACTCCATACTTCGGTCCTGTAACACAGACTACTTAAAGCCTTTGTAGTTATTTCACTTATGGCTCTACAGATGCTGTTTATGTGGCCAGCTGCATTGTATGTACCTTGTTTTATATAAGTCGTACAAGGGATCCTTATAATCACATTTACAAGCACAAATATGCTGTTTGGAAAGAAAATAATAATGTAGAAGCATGCATTTATGTGTAATTATTTGGAGATTTTACATTTTGGATTCTGTGGTACTAGATAGAAGGGCAGAGATTTTGAGAACTTGTTGGATGATAAGGAATATAAATGCCAAATGTTGGTTAATGCTATAAGTCTTCCAGTCTTCAATATGAATGTTAACTTCAAAGAGATCTGGATAAATAGGCCTTTGATTCATACATATTCAGTCATATTTTTTTGGAATAAGTATAGTTTATTGTTCAATGTTATTGATATTATTGTCCAACCAAGTCTTAATTTTACTGATGCATTTTATATAACCATTGTTTGAATAGAATATTGTTCAGATGTTTTGGATTAGCAAAGTTTTTTATGCATTTTGGACACCACTGGGGAGATGAAATTTTATAAGTTGACTTTTAATGACTCCTTAAATTAACACCATGTGATTTTTTTAGTTTTTTATTTAATTGATTGTTTTAGTTTTGTCACCACTTTGATGAAGTTTGATATGTATGGATGAAAGTGCTTAGTAGTGGGTTTATAATAAGATATGTAATAAAGGCTTATGTTCTGCCAAAATACAGCAGTTGCTTTTTTCCCTGAGCTAGTTTCAAGTGTCTTGCAGTCAATTGGACTTATATTTGTCATTTTTTTAAGTTTATATTCACATTTGAACAGCTGTATTCAACCATTCAGAGAATTAGATTGTTAAATAATACGACTTCTTAAAGAAACATTGCTATACCCATTGAGTTATTGTATGAATTATATAATGAATCTGAGAAACGGATGGGTACTGACTGTTTTGATGCCTTTTTACTTGGCAGTCATCTGTATGTGTTTCTTATTCTAATTCTTAAATTGTGTAAACAGTGTATTACCTTGGATGATATTGTTGAAACAAATAATTTCCAACAATTCTAGTGCATCATTAAATAAGTGAAAAAAATGTAACATATTTTTTTATTCCCCTAAGTAACTTTTTTTTTTTTTTTTTTTACATTTGCTATTTGTGTCATATAACTCAAACAATGCCGTAAGTATGAGAAGTAATATGTTCAAGAAAATTTACATAATGCTGTAGTATAAACTTGTCCAAAAGGAGGTGAGTAAGATGAGTTAAATTTGTTCCCTGAACTTTTAGACTGTCATCAAACATTGTTAATGACGGTATTATTTTGGCATGCATTATATGAATCATCTAAGAGTTTATTCAGTCTTACATTTGTAAGTGGTCACCACATCTGAGCTCATCTCTCAGTGGTGTAAATATTAGCTCTAGGTGATTTGGTCACATTGACTCATGTTGCTGGGACATGCAGACCCTATGTAAAAATAGCAAAAGGGGGGGGGGGGGGGCTAATGATGACAATCTCGAGCTCACTCCCTCTCATGGTATGCATAGGCCCGGGCCATTCCAGAAATAGGTCCCTAGTGGTTCAAAGCATTGACCTAAGAATTAAATATTTAAATAAAAATTAAAAAATTAAATAAAAGTTCATATTATTCCTTTCATTCTCCACTCATTTGAACTTATGAAATGTAAAGAAAATTCAGCACATTAAGTTAGCACCCATGTTCTTAGGAAATAACATTTAGTTTCTCTTGCTTACAGTGCAAAGAAACTGAGCTAAAAATTTAAAATAATATTTTAAGGGTAAATTGGCAAGCGGGTTTTGGCCTGGGCGATTGGACTGGGTTACATTTATAATGCCAATTGGTCGGAATGCTGAACAGCATTATGACAAACGCAGAGGGACAAAACTGAAAATTCAGAGGAGAATGTGGTACAGTGGGGACCCATTTCTCAACTGTAGAGTGACCTCGTCGTTGGCATGTATTATAAGTAGGGAGTGAGGAGTGCAAGGGTGTCCCCCCCACAAAGAACTCAATCTTTTGTCTTTTTCTTAATGCTGTTTGGCATTGCAGACGTTCAGTGTTATGAATGTTTTCTGGTTGGATCTGTATGCTGCTCCATTTTGCACCTCTGCATTGGCTATCTTTGAGGAAACTACACACACAAAAATGAAATAAAACGAATGTGAACTGGTTCTTGAATATAACAGGGGTAATTTTGGTAGCCACCTTAGGCCCAGAGTTCCAGGGAACCCATGGCCAGACACTCAGTATCTGTGTTTTATTTTTTTGTTTTTCTTCTTATTTTCTGCTTGTACAAATAAAATACATTATACGGCTCTTCAGCTTTTGTATATTAAAATCAATTTGCAAATGCTTTTGATAGCTTTTCCAGTGCTCCCCATTTCTTATGTATGTCATAAATGAGTGCCGTCATCATCAGTGCGATGAGCACTACTGAATAAAACAATGAGTAGTGCTACCCTGCGTACACCTGCCCACTCTGGCAGTTGATGCAATAACCAGAACGGAAGAAAGAAAGAAAGACAAAGAATGCTGATGGGAAGCCTAGAAAGTTTAAAGAATAAATGCTAGGTCCTGGAGCTTGGGAGGAGAGAGAATATTTGGTTTGGTTTTATTTACTTCATTAATGCTTGTTTCAAGGATTTCCTTCATGTTGGCTCAGCACTTGTGCCTTTTTATGGAATTTGAACTGGCACTGTGGCTGAGCCCACATGGCAACAGCTGTAAGTATAACGTCATACGTTTATTGAAGCTTTCAACAGCTGTAAGTATAATGTCATACGTTTATTGAAGCTTTCAACAACTGTAAGTATAACATCATAAGTTTACTGAAGCTTTCAACTCTTCCTGATTTTGCCTCACATTTCTGGTCTGTTCATCATAAAATGTGTGGTTTTGTGCCAAAGCATCAAAGATTGCAGTCATTAAAGAATGCCAGACATCTGACTTTCAGACTCCATAGTGTTCAGAAAACATATTCGATTGTAGAAACTGTTATTCATGTAGTTACTTTCTAAGGGCATAAGAACCATATTTAAAAGCTGTCCCTCACTATTTCTTTGGCTTTGTTCCTAATTCTTGTGCTAACAGACTGAGAGGTTTAATTTTGTATCACAATCAGATGGGCTGTACAAAGCAAAGTTACTGCAACTGCTTGGTGGAGGTGGAGTCTGTTTGTGGATGAAAGTAACTTACCTTTTTATCATTTGTTCAGTTTGTGCATTCTAGCTTTGCAGGAGTAGTGAGCATTTGTGTAAAATAAGGTAGAAAAATACTTTACTTTGAGCTCAGAAAATGTATGCTAATGCAAATGGTTTTATACTAGCAGCTTCCCAAGTAGAGACATTTAAAATCTGTCCCTGATTTTGGACCTTTGCCCATTATTATTATTATTATTATTATTATTATTATTATTATTATCATTATTATTATTATTATTATTATTATTATTATTATTATATTATTATTATTATTATCATCATTATTATTATTATTATTATTATTATCATCATTATTATTATTATTATTATTGTTATTATTATTATTATTATTATTATTATTATTATTACTATTGTTATTATTATTGTTGTTATTATTATTATTATTATTATTATTATTATTATTATTATTATTATTATTATTGTTATTATTTATTATTATTATTATTATTATTATTATTATTATTATTTATTATTATTATTATTATTATTATTATTATTATTATTATTATTATTATTATTATTATCATCATTAATGTTGTGTTTGCTTTATCTGTGATTCTTGTGCTAATAGACTGAGACAATATTTTTTGTCACAATGAGATGGGCTGTACAAAGCAAAGTGGTTGTAACTGCTAATGAGGGCGGGGGGGCTGTTTGTGGATGAAAGTAACTTACTGTTGTATTTGTTCAGTTTAAACAGTTTGGTTTTGCAAGAGTACTCTACATTTGTGTGAAATGAACTGGAAAATACTTTACTGTGGGCTCATAAAAATGCACACTAATACAAAAAAAAAACTTCCTAAGGATCCAAGAGCAATATTTAAAATATGTCCCTGACTTTGGACCTTTGCATGGTGTTGTTGCTATTGGTATTATTATTATTATTATTATTATTATTATGTTCATCCTTGTCATTGATTTCTAGGCATATTTTATTATAGTCAGATGAGGTGTACAAAGTGCCTTTAACTGCTGGGTAGGGTGGGGTGGGGCTATTTGTGGGTGAAAGCAACTTACCCTCTTGTCATTTGTTCTTTTAAGAGTCCAGCTTTTACTTGTAGGTTGGAGTTAGACAAACATTGCCAGGAGCTTGTGCAAAATATTACCTCTTACAAAGAAATACTATAAACGTTGGCTTATATGTTGCACTCCTGACTGTTCCCATGTAGGAATAGATATATCAGGTTACGGGATGGTTAAGAAATAACACCACCATTATATCAGTTCTTGACGCAAACAATAAGAGTTCCAAGACTGAGTGTCTGTCACTAACTGTCAGGATGACTTTCCTAAACTGGATATAGTGGGTATTGTAGATAATGAAAGAAAGCATGAATGAATGAATCACAACAATGCACAGAAATTATTACAATACACATGAATGTGTATATGTGTCTGGGACAGTTTAGGAATGCCACACTGCATACCTCTCTGCACTTCTCTCTATCAAAGAACACAAAATATTATGTACAATTCTTCTTGAATCAGAATTAAAAGCCATATGAGTCTTAGGTGGTTGAATGTTTAATGTAATATAGTGATTCTCAGACAGTAGCCATTCTGAAGCTGGATAGCAATCAGATGCCTTCATTTCTGTTTGCAGAAACAAGAACAACAAAAGATAGACTAAGGGTCCTATATTTCTGCATTACTAGTTCAATTCAGTGTTAACCTAGAATGGCAATACAATCCTGGAAAGAAGGCACTGGAGTAATGTGAGTGAGAAAGAGTATAGCCTGAATGTAGGTACAATCTTGTAAGTTGCTCCACACTCACACATATGCACATGAATGCATGTATACAGATGCATCATACCTTATGTTTTTGTGCATACCTTTCCAACAGAGACTGTTGCATTCACCACATTCTAAAAAAAGATCAGTGCAGAAGTGCAGTTGAAGACCAGCGTAAGAAGGCAAATATAGAATTTTCTTTGGTTTTTCTTCTTCTTCTCAAGAAACTAAAAACATGTTCTGCTTGCTAGTGGCCTCTCAGAAGCCTGCAGCAAACAATACAAGGGAAAGGAAACAGGTGTAGAAAGTCTTTGTTGGACTGCTGAGGTAGTGTTGACAAGCTGAAAAGATGTTTGAAACATCTGTGTCAAGATTGGAATGCCTTGTAAATATCACCTGAAACATGTAAGTAATGAGAGACAATAGCTAACCAAACTAGAATGGCAGGCTGAGACAGGATTTCCCTTCTGCTCACAGTACAACTTTTTGTTGCAGATTTGTTTGCTAACAAAGCAGCCTCAAGCAGTTTGGAAAACTGACAATTTCATTCAACTGTAATTGCATTTCTCCAGTACAGTCAAAGGATTATAATCTTTTTTCCCCTGGGGGGGGGGTGCATCTTTCATCTCTTTTAAACTAGTACTGCAAAATGCTTATACAAATATTTAAACTGCTAGAATAGTGTGTTTTACTCACTGAAGATATCTATTTATCTATCCATCTATCTATCTAGCTAGCTATACATATATTCCTCATTTGTTTATAATTATGAATGTGATGAGTTTAATAAAGCTGGAAAAAATTGCGAGGAAAGGCATTTGTCTATTTTCCCTTAAGTGTTATGTCCAGTAGCTAGTTTATTGTGCTTAACAGTTGGGACATTCCTTCCCCACCACATTGGTATGCTGTGTGTTTGGTCAGATGTAGCATATAGTTTATGGCTTGACAGCTCCAGACTATGTTTTGTACAGGACGTCTGACCCCCAACTTAGTATTAAATGCCAGCATAATGGACGAGAGTCTAATGGTTCCTGATATTTCTCAACCTGCTGAATTGCACAGACAGAAAAAAGTACAGAGTTAACTTGCACTTAAAAACTTCTTCCCTGACGCTATCTTGTAATAATGCTGTTATTCCTTTTGTCCCATTTTTATTTTATAAACGAGTTTATTGTCCTCATTGCAAAGATCACTTTACTTGCTTTCTATGATGTAAAACTCTACACCAGTTGCACATTTCTGAAACTTTCAGCTCCAGTTTTTAGATTTTTCTTTTGTGATGTTACAGTAGAAATGTACAGTTTGATTTGGTATAAGAAGGTCCATCCTCATCAACAGAGCAGCATCTGACACTTTCCCAGGGTACTAGCCATTTATTTTCCCATACTGATATGTGAACTAGCTTTCTCCTCAGTTCTCTTTCACCACACATGAATGCATTAAGGTAGCATCAGCAAAACAATCCAAATTTATTTTCCTCAAGAAAAAAAATCCCTAGGCCTTGGTATTATCACCTTGCCATTACATTTCTGATTTGTAGTTGTTCTGCCTTTTTTTACAGTTGTTGATAGAACTTCAAAGTTGCTTTTCCTGTTATGGTTTGGTATCTTTTAGCTGGTTTTGATACTATTTGATAGTTTTTATTAATGAAGAGCAGATAATATGAAAAGTGTAACTGTACATACAAAATTCTATCCCAAGACAGACATATGTTATATTTATGAGGATAGCATTTTACTGTTAAATGTGATACCTTTGCATAATTTATACTTTATTCTATTAAAAACAGACATCAATGACTATTGTTTTTTTAAGCCGGATTATTTCTCTGCATATTCCCCTGAAAGAGCAGCTTTGGGATCAGTTCTACTGGACCAAGCCCAAACTGCCTTAATAAATAGTTATGAGGCGTGCCTAGCCCAGTTTCTAAATTGCTTCAGGGCACTTACTGTTTAAGAACTTTGCTCAGATTCACATAGTAGGCAGTTGGAGGCTGAGTGGCTCAAATCCTGGACGACAGGAAGCAGCTCATTAACAGCTCATAGCGTTTATCCTCTACGCTTCTTATTCTGCTCTCTCTGTGTCTCTCTCACACACACACACACACACACACACACACACACACACACACACACACACACATATTGATTATCCAAACTAATTGGGACCAAGGGTAGTTCGGATAATCAAACATACATTAAACTGGATAAAAAACTTCTAAAAATATTGTTTTTTCTGCACTCAGGGAATACACTTTTCAACTATTCAGCAAGTCTAGTGAACAATAAAGAATATTTTTCACACACAGGCAGGCTACAAGTTCAAAAAACTTGCACAAGCTAATACGTATAATGTTTACATATTCAGACTTTTATGATTTTTCCTACCCAAAAACTTTGGAAGACTGGGTTCAGATAACTGATGTTTCGGATAATTGACATTTGGATAATCGACTCTCTACTGTATATATATATATATATATATATATATATATATATATATATATATATATTTCTCTGTTTCTCTCTTTTTAGCCCTAACTTACTTATCTTTAGGAACTGTGAACCCCTATATAGAAAACATTATCTGTCTGGTAGTTAGTGCAGTGTTCTAATGCTGTGAGCTACTTCCTAAGCAAGGGATTTAACCAGACAGGGCCGGCAGGAAATTGGGCTAGACTCATAAGTGGTTTTCTGGATCACATGCCTAGTAACTACCTATGAACCTAAAGTATAAAATGATAAAGTGAGAGTTTCCTTCGAGTGCCTCTGTCAACATCAGCAGACATTTGGGAATGAGCTATGATACCAATACAGGGACCAAGTGTGTGTCAACATCAACAGACATTTGGGAATGAGCTATGATACCAGTACAGGGACCAAGTGCCTGTGTCAACATCAACAGACATTTGGGAATGAGCTATGATACCAGTACAGGGACCACTGCTTTAGAGGCTGAATTCTTCCACCAGTGTTAATGCCATCAGCAGAGATGTGGTCAGCTTTGAGAGTTTCTTCAGACCTATGGCTTTTTGACACCTTATATGGGTCAGTTGTGGTACCAGTGTTATCTAGACCATTGTCGGTGTCAGCATGACCAGCTTTACAGCCTATGTGGTTAAAGCTGCCAACACTGGACATTAGGTTAACAAATGTCTTAATGTTGGTGTTAAAATCAGGCTGTTCAGTTCAACAGTGACATGTTCTGTGCCAGCATCAGCCTTAACAAACTTCAGTCTTGGGCAGCAGAGGCCAGTGCTTTCATCCTTAAGTGGGACATTGACAAAGACCTCAACATTAATGATGCAAACTGTCCTGTAGTTATTCTAACAATGACATCTGCCTCAACAAAATATATTTCTTGGCCTGGCCCTTTAACCGTCCACATTTTCAGTGAGCAGGACAGAGGAGCCAGAGTCCTTTTTAAGAATCAGTCCTAGTTAAATGAATTTGTTTAGGCTTCTTCATCTTTCTTGGATCCATCACCTCTGAGGTCTGATAGAAAGCTTAAGTGCAAGAAGAAACATGTGAACTCCCCACAGGAATCTCCCATCCCAAATATTAAGGACAATGAGGGCATTAATTTCCCACCATTCTCTCAGATGATCCCAAGTTTGGGGGAGTCCTTGAGATAGAAAAACTGCGATTTCATAAAAAAAAAAGGCCAGAAACAAAATTAAGGTAAAGAAAACTGTACAAATGATTTATTTGGCAAAGGAAATTAAATGACAATCAATTATAAGGCATAAAACACATTATTAATCAAATGAGAATGTATGTATGTTCATACAAAATTTCAAGCACCTTCACTGCTGTGTGTTGATATGTCACAGGCATTTCACAGACCTAGTCCACTTGTATTTGGTCATAATATAGCAGAAAATTGGAGAGTATTCAAGCAGGAATATGATATTTTCATATAAGCAGATTTTTTTTCTGATGAAGATGCATGTACAAGGGCATTCATTTTTCTTCACTTAGCTGGATCAGAGGCTATTGAAAGAAAGCATTCATTTGTGTATGCACCAGACGTATATGCAGGAGAGGGGGAAAACTGCCATATTGTGGTACTGGCTGAATCAAAGGAGGCCTCCAAGTGCTTGAAAAGCAAATATAGAGAAATGTGCAACCCCCAGACAAATGTTACATTACAGAGGCACTTATTTTATACAAGAGACCAAAAGTCATGTGGAAACTTTTGCAGCTTATATCACTGACTTGAAAAATACGGCAAAAACATGCAGATTTTGGTGACTAAAAAGATGAGTTGATAAAGGACAGGCTTGTGTGTCGTGTTAAATGTGCTGCAGTGAGAAAGATTTTGCTTTGTGACAGTGATTTAATGTTAAACAAAGCCATAGAGATTTGTCAAATCCATGAACTCACAGAAAGGCACACAAATTTGCTTGCAAGTGGCAAGAGCATGGTTTCAGCAGCCTCTAGAGTAAACATAGACAGCATGCAAGACATGGCAAGCAGAAACAGGTCAAGCACATGGCAGCTGCAGCCCCTGCAGAGTTTCCAGGGAAACCCATAGCTTTCTACCAAGTTCCAAGACCAGCTCAGTAAAAAGGGCATGCTCAGTGCCATATAAGAGTGGGTCAGAAAAAGTCAAATCAAGTCTTATTGTTAACTGTCATAATTGTGCAGCCAACCATGAGTCTAAAAGAGGGAAGTGCTTAGCATTTGGTCAGCAATGCCACAAATGTAAAAAATGTAACCATTTTCAAAAGTTTTGTAAGTCAAGCAAGCCTCATTCCGTTATTAAGAAAGATCACTCAAAAAAGCAAGCTGATCATGTAGAAAGCTGCAACCCTACTTTCTATGTAGATGGCATTTCAGTGGTCAGTGAAAAGGTTAATGCAGTAGATTTATTGGAGAAAAATGAAGTATTTTATACTGTCCTGATCAATGGCAAACTCACAGAGCTCAAAGTGTAATGCAATGTCAGCAGAAACATTTGCTAAAGTGAGGGCTGGTGAGCAACTTAATTTGGCCAATTGTGCGAAGATTGTTGTTTATGGAGGTGAAGAGATTCAAACCAAAGGCTCAGTAGTGCTTTCATGCTATTTGGCTGGGAACAGTTACAGCTTGCAATTTTATGTAGTCCAAAGACCTGTGCAGTCATTATTAGATCTCAGAGATAGTTTGAGAATGAAACTGCTTTCTTTTACCAAAGAAGTACATCATGTAAGTACATGTCCCAGTTCCAGCATCACTGATGCTATTTTCTCAGAGTATGCTGATGTATTCAATGACAATCTAGGCAAACTTCCAGTTATGTACTCCATGAAAGTAGACCCAGAGGTCAGTCCAGTGGTCAGAGCAGCAAGAAGAACTCCAACAGCTATGCAGCAGGGTGTGATTTGTCCAGTCACATAACCAACTGAGTGGATATCTTCCATGGTAACTGCTCATAAGAAAAGTTCAGATGAAATCAGAATATGCATTGACCCAAGAGACTTGAACAAAGCATAAAAAAACTCATCATCCTATGCGTACAGTTGAGGAAATTGCCACCCTCGTGCCAAATGCCAATGTTTTTTCTGTATTAGATGCAAAGAGTTCATTTTGGCAAGTAACGCTTGATCACAAATTGTCACTACTGACTACATTCAGTACCCCATTTGATAGATACAGATTCCACAGGATGGCTTTTGGAATAAATTCTGCCAGTGAAGTCTTTCAGCATGCAGCAAATTTTTGCAGTCTACATGTACGCTATAATAGTTGATGATTTACTGGTTGGAGGCTATGGTGAAGCAGAGCATGACAGAAATCTCAGGAAGGTTCTGGACAGAGCACATAATGTGAATTTAAAGCTCAATCCTCTGAAGTGCAAATTCAGACTACAAGCAGGTTCTTATGTAGGTCATTTATTTACAAGTGCAGGCTTACAACCAGATCCTTCTAAACACGTAGCCATTCTTGAGATGCCAGCTCCAGACAATGTCCAATGCCTACATAATTTTCTTGGTATGGTTAACTATTTGGGCAAATGTATCCCTGACTTCAGTGAGTTATCAGTGCCTTTAAGAAAGCTGACATGCAAAAATGTTGCCAGGTCATGGTTAGAATAACACCAGAGAGCATTTGATAACCTCAAACAGCAAATTGCCAACCCATCTACATTAATATACTATGGTGTCCACAAACCAGTAGTTCTTTCCTGTGATGCTTCAAAGTTCAGTCTTAGTGCAGTTATTCTTAAAGAGGAGCAGTTATTCTTCAACTACAAAGAATGATGCTCAAACTGCAAAAGTATAATTTCAAAATGGTCTACACAAAAGGCAAACTTCTTTATCTGGCTGATACCTTATCCAGATCACCCAGAAATACCACAGAATAGCTTGATGCAGAGAATTTTGAATTTGAGTTCATGGAAGTGCATAATTTTTCTACCACGAGACTTGCTGAGCTAAGAGATCATACAAAGACTGATCCAATTTTGCAAAAGCTCAACCACTTCATCAATGTAGGATGGCCATCAAAGCAATCCTGTGTACTGCCAGAAGTACAGCCTTATTTTCCATACAGAGGTGAGCTGCTGATGGAAGATGGTATCATTTTCAAAGGTTCAAAAGTTATAGTTCCTACTTCCTTGCAACATGAATACATCCAGATTTTGCATCACAGGCATCCAGGTTCCGATTCTACCAAAAGAAGGGTGAGAGAACTAGTACTTTGTCCTTCTCTATTCAAAGACATTGATAAAGTGCTTTCTTCTTGTTCAGTGTGCAACAATACTAAGCTGCATTTGCGAAAAGAGCCACTTCAGCTAAGCCAAATTCCAAACTAACTTGGTCAACAGTAGCAGCTGACATATTTGAGTGAAATAATCAGCCTTACTTAATGTTGGTAGACTCTTATTCGAACTGGTTTGAGATCGATTTGCTACCTAACCTAACATCCAGGTCTGTTATTAATGAAACATCATTTCTCAGTCCATGGTAGTCCACACAAAGTTGTTTCTGACAACAGTTCTCAGTTTACCAGTCAATTGTGTCACAGATTTGCAAAAGAGTGGGACTTTATTCATGTAACTAGTAGTCCTGAATACCCACAGTAAAACAGCCTTGCTGAACTTGCAATGCAGAGTAAAAAAGCAATTACTCAAGAGGTCAAAGTGTGACAATACTGATATCTTCTTGAATTTACTTAATCTCAGAAATATACCCTGTGACAACCTGCTAGGCTCGCCTGCTCAGAGACTTCTATCTAGGCAAACCAGAACAACCTTGCCTATCAGTTCTAGTTTGTTGGTGCCTAATGTTAAAAACAACAGAGCAATCAAAGTCCAACTTTTTAAGAAGTGTTCTTCTCAGAACTCCAGCAATGATAAAATGAGCAAATTTCTTTGTCCATTAAAAGAAGAAGGGACAGTGAGGATGCAAACGGTGAAAGGCTTTGATCGAATTGGTCAAGTAAGAGGTATATGTACTAAGCTGAGATCCTACTTAGTGGAATCTGAGGGTATAGAATACAGGAGAGACCACAGACATCTTCTTCCTGTATCAGAAATAATATCGCAGCATCATACCTGTGATACAGACTCTAGATTTCAAAGCAACCCTAACAATGTTCATACCAAAGAACATGTCTCAGCATCCATTCCCATTCCTGATGATGTCCCAGTTGTCCCCAAAACTGAACATTCCTTGAAGACCATCCCCATTGCTAGATCCAATTCTGACTTTTATGTTACATGATCAGGTTGTATTTCCAGACCTAGTATAAAATGCACAGCAACTTGGACATTATTGTTTTATATGTGTCTGATTTTGTATGATTGCATGTCAAATAATTAGTTCTGTATAACTGCATGTCAAAAGATAATTTCTGTAAATTGCATGTCATTGAATACTGTCATTTTGTATATGGACTATTTCTCAAATAGGGAGGATGTAGAACAGAGTGTGTGTATGTACCTTTAAGAAGCGTTTCCAGATGTAGCACGTGCATATAAACACAGAGCACATGCAGGCAGCAGCACCATTTTGACAGAACAGCCAGAGTGCTAACATATATGAGTGTGGTAGTCAGTCTGTTTATGTTTGTTTAAGTTTAAGTCATAAAGCCTCATTTCTGATGTGTTTGTGTGTAATAAACCTGCTTGAACTGAACCCACAAATGTTTGTCTGTTTTATCCTAACCAGACGAGTGACAGACTGCACTGCATGAACCGGTGAATTACTGCCTCTACATTTGAATGACGTGCCTCATAAAAACTTGAATCATGCTCACTGCAAGTGTATGACTCATTTACTATGCAACTGTATGACGTATAGTCACTGCAAGTCTGCAAAGTACTGTCTCTATGAATGTGAGCCGTCTTGACTGACCGCATTGCGACCTCTATAGTGTTCTGCACTTGCATCTGAACACTGTGAATTTTGTTTTATCATGTACAATTGATCACGAGCATATCATTCTAATATATTATGTTGCTATATTGAGATAACTTGAAACACTATATTGCACTATTTGTTTTTATATAGTCAGCACAACTCCGTATGAATCAGTGGTTTCAGCTTATGGGTCAAACAAGTCAATTCTTGCACAGTAAATTATGTAAATGCACTTTCAGAAATATTATCATGTTGTGTTACAGTACTTAGCTTAAATGTGATAAATGTCCAGTTTGTAGGCAGTTTTTCAGTTTTTCAGTCTATTGATTTTTACAGTGACAACACTGATACTTGCCTGGGATGAGTGAATAAACAGTGCACACATTTGTAACTCATTCAAGCCTACAGTACCTTTTTTGTGTACTTCCCTTCCAGTTCACACCCATACCTACCTATGGAATCCAAGCCATTTGGGTCTGGCTTCATTAACTAACTGACTTACCAGATAACAATACACAGTATTATCGAGTGCAAGGAATTATTAACAAAATTATACCAAGATTTGTTAATCTAGGATGTCCTGCATTACAGAACATTAATCTCTGTTTATCACTTATTACACATATTCATGTTCTTATGTTCATAACTGTGAGCCCTACATGATACTGAGGGATTTTATGTAATTTGGCCTGATGGGAGACAGGAAAATTCATTGCCAGTATCCGTTTTTACCACACTGTACATGAGATATTACTAGTTGTTTGTTAGTAATTATAAAACTAAACAATATTTCCATATGTACTTAACATTTCAAGAACCAAGTGGCATACAGACTGTTGCATAACATTAGGTAAAACCTTATATGTTATTGAATTAAACTGCTGTTGATATCTGCACTGCGAGTTGTAGATCTTGAGAGACATTCAGTGTTATTTGTATTGCTAATTATACATTTAAGTATATGTTTCATATTTCTCTAAATATCTCAGTAAGTATGCACTCAGAGAGGTATTTATTGTTGTCACATGAAAGCTTATGTCTGGTTAACAAACAATACATTTCCAGATTGTAAAATTTTCAAGACATGCCAATTTATTTGTGAAAGTTTAGCCAAAATTATAGTTTGTGGTTTGTGCGCATTACACTTTTTTAACAATATTTATGGAAAACTATAAATACACTGACTATCATCTGTGTAAAAACTATTTCTTACTGATAGCACTGTTATTTGTATGGTTTTAATAACTTTAATTCCCAAAATATGTCATTTATTTATCTTATGATTTTTAAGTTTATTTTTCTGAAAACGCTCTGGAATGCAAAATGGTTATAGGCTGGTAGAGGTGGGACATTTCATAACACATAGGTGTTAATGAGTTAACAAACATGGTTGTATTCACAAACAGACAACTGTCTACCTACTGTAGGCTTTTTGGCTTCTGTTCAGTTGTTCAGGTAATTGAATATACAATCATCAGTGTTATTTGCATCATTCACTTGCAAAGATTTTTCTGAACCTTTTTTTCTTGGCTTGTATTCTTGTAAGAAACTATTATACTGCCCTCACTTTCTATTCTCTAATAAGAGCTGAATGTGGTTTGTAACCATGCAGAAAAGAACATCTTAAAAAAATAGTGGTTATTGAACTGAAATCTTATCATTTTTAAATGCATGAGAACACTGTTAAATAACAATAACTGTCTTTGCTCTCATACTGTTTGAAGCATATTTTTACTCCCTGCCTTGTCTTAACATTATTGCTGTTTCTAGTACCATTAGAAGCAAAGTCAAAATTGGACCACTATAAGATAAGTTACATAGGGACCTCAAAAAGACCACTGAAAATAGTTAAATATTAAAATTTCTGAACCTCGATTAACTTTGCATACTGCTAACTGAATCTAAGTTGTAGACTTGTGCTTTCTTAGAAAACATATTCTGAAAAACAAAGTGCATAGCCTGCTCCATCAAAAAAAGAAAAAAGTCACTTTCTGTTTACGCTTCTGATGTCTGATTGTGAAGAAAGTAAAAAAACATAATGGCCACAGTAAGGTGTTTCAGCTTGTTGCTCACAGTGACACTGCTCTCACCAAGCAACATTGATCATATAATTGCCCTCTGCATTACACACAGTCTCCTTCCACCTCCACATCACCCCGAAAGATAACCTTCTGTGTACCCCTCTGATGTTAGTTTGTGATGAGAGTAAAAGTAAGGTTTGCCTCAGCTGTGTATTTCAACAAGTTGCTGTTAGACATGTTCACCCCCCCCCCCACAACCAACAAGATATATCAGTGGTCATGTCACTGTGATCTGTATGCTGCCCTTTGCTTGCACACACAGACTGCGTCCTGCTTCCTCATTCACCCTTGGTATTTATCCCCAATGTATGCTTATGAAGAAAGTCAGCATTTACCACTAATGTGTGATTATGAAGAAAGTCAAAGAAATATGTCAGTAGTAATGTATTTCAGTTACAGCTGTTATTTCCAGTCACCCCTAACCTTGATCATCATCATCATCATCATAATAAATAAGTAAATAAATAAATAAAAGGAATATATCATTGTTGTGGGCATATACTGTTACCACTGCGCACATATGCAACTGGTATCCTGGCAGCCTGAAAAAGAAGGCTCATCCCTGAAGACTGGGAGTGTATGTCTTTAACTCATTAACACCTAACTGGTGTGGAATGTCACACTTCTAACACCAGCACATAACTTTACATTCCTGAGCATTTTCTGAAAAATCAACTTAAAAGACGTCAGATAAATAAATATAAATATTTTGTGAACAGTAAAAGCTATTAAACTGTAAAAATAGCACTGTCATCCATAAGAAGTATTTTTACAGTGATAATAGTCAATGCATTCGTAGCCTTTCAGTAGATATGATAATATATTATAATGCACACAAACCCAGAATAATATTTTTTGCCAAACTTTCATAAGCAAATTGTCATATTTTGGAAATTCTATAGCCTAGATATATTGTTAAAGCAGTTTTGTTAACCACACATAAACTTTCATATGAAATTCCTTTCTGCGTGTATATTTACTGAGATATTTACAGAAACATGAAAGTATATACTTAATTGTATAATTAGTAATATAAGTAAAACTGAATAACCCATAAGATCTGCAACATACAATGCAAATATCAAAGACATTTTTTCAACAACATCTAAAGTTTCACATGATGTCATGTAACAGCTTGTAATTCAATTGGTTTTGATGTATTAAGTACATATGGAAATATTGCTTATTTTTATAATTACTAACAAACATCTAGTAATGTTTTCAACATAGTGTGATATAAATGGACATTAACAATGACTTTTCCTGTCTACCACACCCCTAAATGGCATGTAGGCCACTCAGTTATACAAAAATATGAACATAAATCTGAAAATATGAATAATAATTTGCAAGCAGTGATTAATTTCATTACTACAGGACATCCCAGATTAGCAATTGTAGTATCATTTTGTTAATAACTCCTTGCCCTGTCTGATACTGCCTATAATTAGCTGGAAAGTCACTTGAAGCCAGACCCAAACAAGGTCTGAACACCTTAAGGAGCTCTAGGCGTAAACTGGGAGTATAAACAAAGATGCTATACACTTGAGTGAGCTTATGTGCTTAGGAGTGATCTCTGCTGCTTAATTCACATAGCAATGGGACATGGATTGCCATACCCTGTTACTATGGGAGAAGGTAGGTTCTAATCATTAATTTCTTCATTAACCACTTTAGCCTAACCAGGGTCACATGACTTTGATTAGTAAAGCAGATAAATGGAAAAATAAGTGAATGTATAAAGCAGCTCCATAGACTACATTGGGTGGGCCTCCTGGCAACAAGTCTGAAATTGAACTATATCACAGTAGACCTCCAATGTATAAAGTAGAAGATAAAACAAAAAATTAACTGCATGGAGTGTAATAACATTAATTATATTAGTTAATATACTAAATTAGCTAGACTTTAAGAAGGAGAAATCTACATTTATTTATGTGCATTCAGCATTTTTATATTTCCTGATAGCGTGTGCTTCACTAACCTGTGTTGCTGTCCACTGATTCACTCATCTGAGTTGTTTTTATTATAATACACCTTTGCATACTGTCTCATTCTCAAAACTGCTATTACCATGTTCACACATACTTTGAAACAGACCCACCCCATCCCCATAAGGCCCGGGTGCTTCTTCTTATACCAGACCACAGAGTACAGTCATTCCAATTCTTCCTAATCCCAGGGTCCATGGAGTTTAGTTCCACTGCCTTAACCCTATAAAACAATCTGTTGCCTTGATATTCAAGGATGGGTTCAAAGGCAAACTAGCTGTCTAAAAACAACAAGTGCAAATACTTTGAACCTAACCTTCCTAATCTGATACATCTGATATGAAAGCTGATGTACACATGATACGAAGTGCCTTGATTTTTCAAGCACATGTGGTCCTTTTTCTTAGTTTTGTTTATTTTCCTGAGTTGTGTTTATTTATTTGCATTTTGGTGATCATCTGATCCCAAGTATTACTTAAGCTGTATCTGGGGTGGTGTTGTGACCAAAGATATAAAGAAAAACAAAGACTACCTGACATGTATAATATATGTAAATCTTTTATCTTTAAAATTAAGTAGAGTAATGCCATGATAGCAGTCATATAGCATTTCAGCTGTTTAGAAGTGATGAGCTGGAATATGTGGCAGAAGATTGACAAGTGGGATAAATATGCCCAGATTAATCTCCTCCCACAATGACTCTCAGCAGGAGGAGGGGAGAGAAATGAGTGAGATGTATACAATTCCAAGTTTCTACTACTGCAGTAAATCCAAGTATTTCTAGATTATGCAAGCATTCTAATTATGCTACATTACATACAGATAGCAAACAACTGCATAAGAATCTGACAAGCATACCAAATAGTATCTAAAATGGGGAGAGGCATTATACATACATCTTAATATACTTTTTATGGTCTGTTATGATGTTATCGGACCACTACATGTTGTCTTTGGGTAAGGGATACATTACACTACCGTACTGCATGTCACGGTCTGCTCTGTCATTTTAACCTATTTTGTGGTGTAAGTTCTCCGTTTACATGTGACATTAGGTTCTTTCTTTTATTGTGTTGTCTACCTGTTGTACATCAGTGCATCACCACTTTGTCCACCTATCTTCTGTCTGTCTCTGTCTGCCTGATCTATCTATCTCTCTGCATATCTTTCTATCTTGCTATCTTTCTTTATATTTCTTGGACATTATTGCCTTTGTTAAAGTCTGTTGCATCACTGTTATAATTTATTACTTCTCTGGCCTCAGGCATCCCCTGTAAAAAGGACACCTCTAGTGAACACAGTGGGATTATGAAATCTAGAAGTTTGATGACAAGACAAATGCTATCTACGTATTTGTTTACTTATAATATTTTGTTATCTGAGTAAATCCAAACAAGCCAGTATCCATTTAACAAGGGTGGAATAGACAGAAAAGCTCCACAGTAGAACTCATTAGACACTACTAAGAATAGACAATAAACCTAACAGAATATCTCTAAGAGAAACCTAGATTTCCCAGAGGAAACTGTCATAGGGAGAGCAAGCAGATTCCATATAGACAATAACCTGAGACTAGGTTCAAACCGAAAACCCTGGAGCTTGAGAGGCTGCAGTACCACAGTGCTGCCATAATTGTATCTTGTTGGCCAAGTGTCAAAAAGTTCTGTGGACCTAATGTAATGGTTTCTGCAGTGACTATCTCAGTAATGCTACAATAACAGCTCCATGAAATATGCTCTCTTTCTTATTTTAAGTTTCATTAGTCTATTCAAACATTCAACATCTCTTCTGATTTCTTACTATTGTACAGCTGCTTACATTACTGTAAATTCCCATTCACACCCTCATCATAATCTTTTTGGCTACGATGCTCTGACTTCTGCAAGACTGATGACCTCATTTGTTAGCTAAATCTTCTTTTCAGCCTTACTGAAAGGCTGTATTCAGACACTGCTACTGACATGAATACCGAGTGATTAAATGGCTTTGACGTTAGTGCTCATAAATCTTAATACAGACAGTGACTTGAGTAGGTGATAACTTAAGGGGAAAGGTCACTACCGGAATGCTTAATAAGCCTGATGCGTATTTGTCTTTTGAGTGTTTTCTTTTATATTGATCATACTGTAACATGGTTGTGACTGAAAAAGGGCCTGTGGTGGTGTCCACCAACCAGTTTAATAAAACAAGTTAAGAAATAATAAGTCATGCCTACAATGGTCAATCACAGATGGGTTTTTTTTTTAGGTAAGACATTTAACAAACGGAATCAACTCATTGGAAGAGAAACCATTAATTCAATGAAAAGGTTTAAGTGAAAGTAAAATGTATTAGAAATTACAAAAATAAGAGGATGTAGACTATATCAACTGAAACATTTCTGGATTTTGCAATAAAATCTTAGCAAAAATTAGTGGAGGTGCAGACATCGATAAAGTACACTGTTCACAGACAGCACAAACTGTTAGAAGATCTGGGAGTTGCAGATGAGAAGCTTTGGAAAAAGCTTTTGCAGTGATTTAAAAAATAGCAAGTAAAATCTTAGTTGTACTGGTAACAAAAGTGCAATTACAGAATATCACAACAGTGTGACTCAGAAAGTAGAAGCATTATTAACTGCATATGATAAACAGCAATTGGTTTATTTTCATTCTTCCAGTGAAACAAGAAAGGAAGGAGCAAGTCCCCCTTGCAGCCCCTTTTTAGGGGATGGCCTTTAACCCTCACACTTACCTTTCATAAATATACTAATTCTGCAGACACGCAACCATAGGGGAAAAAGTAAGCACTCTGCAAGGGTAGAAAATGTACTTGCATATGTTGCAATCATGCAGCACAGAAAACAAATGCAAAAACATTTAAGAACTGTTGCATGAGGGAAATTGGGATCGGAGAAATTCTATTCATCGGGAGATTATTTCATTAAATGACAGATGCCTCATACTATGGTGTGTACTGAAGTTCATGTTTTATCTCATTGTAGAATTTGAATATCAGTATGGACTGCTTGGCCTATCCCTGGCCTGCCCATTTTAGTATATTTTCCAGAAGTTGCAGATTATCTTAGTTAACCAAAGTCTATCAGTTTGGAACACCTGCAAATATTGCTTTGTTTAATTTGTTCACCGATTTTTGCAGTCACTGTTCACTTCACTGGATAAGATTAATGTCCTACCTCTGTTTTCTGAGCCATAGGTTAATTATGAAAAGTCAATCACAAAACACCTAGTCAGATTGAAGAAAAAAATAATTTATTTCATTAAGTATGTCATACTATCCTGGTTACCTTTCCCATTTTCTATTATATTTGGAGCTATACAGAAATGTAAAATTCCTGCACAGTTACCATGTTAGGATCTTAGGCCTTCTCTCTTCAAAACCCTAAAAAATGTACCTTTAATCAGTGTTTCCCTGCCTTGCTGTGCCCCATTCCTCTTACACATACACATGTCTTAGATATCTGGTAATAGAGTGCCCCTTTTTGACAGCTTCTTGCAACTCATGGATCAGACTGAATAACTCTTAGTCTAAACAAACTATCCCAAAAATTCAGAAGGCCAGACAGGAACATGTATTCAGCAATGAGAAACTGAACCAAACCAAAGCAGAATGACTCCAGTATATTAAAAAAAGATGAATTTGATGTTTTGATTAATTTAATTTATCCTGCTGCAATGCTTTTATGTAAGGAAGAATAAAAGAATGTGTGCACAACGTGGAACTGGGTAATGACGTAATTCAAAACTATTATCTACTCAAGAGCAAACGTAAGACTTGCTGGGAAGTTGATAGAGTAATTTCACAAAGGAGTTGGTGGTAACCAGACTGCAAACATCTTTGTTATTGTAATACCAGCTGCTACTATAAGGTGGTCATTATCTGACCCATTTCTTATGTGGTGGTTAAATTCTGCAGTGCTGTGCATAGCTGACACTCCAAGAACAAAGAAATGAGAGGTGAAAATGGGGTAATAAAGTGTACTTGATTATTGTTTCAGCTACAACAATATTGCAACAGGTCTATATGCAATTGTCATCTTTAAGAACTGCATATTTTTACTCTGAAAGGTACAACAATTGAGCATTCTTATATCCCATGCACAGTACAAAATTATAGGAATGACTGTATTCACCTGCTTACTTGAATGGTGCATGGAAATACTGCAGACTTGATCATGTAGCAATGTTACTATTATGGTCTGTTGCATGTGAGTCATTACAATAATCGCTAACCTATCAGCTGCCAGCAACATACAGAAACCACGCTAACTAGTGTCGCAGCAAGTGAGCTAATCTTCACCAGTGTTATTGCCTGACTGTATTTCTTACTTATTTCATGTAAAGCATTAGTTTGTCCCCATTTTACACAAGTGTGCACTTTATCCAACCAACTATTGTAATTGCTTTGGTCACTGATCAGCACAAACTCTGTCCTTCAGATACATATTTTGTTATTTAATGAAGGTTCGGCATAACCTCAGAGGTTTCACACACCAGTCCTGTCTGTCAACACCTACCTGTTTAAGTTATTGCAAACTGATATTTATTATTTCGTTAGCAAATTCTTTTTCAGCAATATGAGACTCTTGATTCTTTTTGACACTGAGATAATGCTTGAGAGAGAGGTCATAAACTCCATACAATATCAGGCACTCCGACATGAAGACTGAGAGTGTAATGACACCGCAAAATAGTCCAAAGCTGTATCACCTCATTCAGAAAAGAGATTTCCCTGTAAGCTAGGTAGAGCTGAAAGGAATGCTGTGATTGATACTGTCAGGTTGTGTGAGGATGGGAGTGTTGTTCTGTACCTCTAAATGTACAGCCTGAGCTGAAATATTGCACTATAATGCCTCAATGTATGCTGGAATAAGGACACCTATTGATTCTACTGATTTCGAAGGTATGGTTGGAATTTTGTACTAGGTCATTTTCCCTTTAATCAAATAAATGCACTAATCATAGCCATCCATTTTTGGTTATGGTATGCGTCAGCACATGAACAACATATGCAACTTAAACAATCCTCATATGCAAGATTTCAAAGTAGCAGAGCATAAGGAAACTGACTGATACGAACCTGAGGTACAGGCAGTGTTTTTTTTTTGTATTGGAAAGGTATAGAATGTCTTTAACTGATTTGCATTTGTTTGATGACTGGGTAGGTCCACTGGAGAATGCTATTCTTTTTAAGGGCATTACAGTTTCTGATACAAATGTACTGTTCTAGAAATGATACAGTAAGTGACAGGAGCCCCAGGCCCCAGCAAATTTTTGCATTGTGTATACACATTTTTTGCAATATATACTTATTCACTGCAATATTTTATAGCTGAAAAACATAAAACAAGAAAACACTTACAAAACAATGCAGAAGGCACCCTAGTTCTCAACATCCTGTCTCCCTGCTGTACTGAAACTAACTTTTATAGCACAATCAAAAAAACAATTTAATTTCAACTATTTTCTTGAGGTTTTGCAAGTTAACCGTCTATGTTCTAGTTCACACTGTTAAAACATATACATTTACACAGGTGCAATAATTTATATACGTTTCTGTTCTAATCCAGCAGGGTACACTGTGGTCACACATCTAGGCTCTGTACTTTACAAACCCTGTTCAACACACACTTCTGTACCAGCAGTTTAATATACACATAACATACAGTTCTAATACATTTGTAAGACAAGTATATGAATCATGTTGATATTCACAAATGACATATGATTATTTACAAACTTCCAGATAGATGTGCTGGCAGTATCTCCTTCTGTCACACTTCTATATAAATCATATTAATATTCACAAATGACATATAATTAATTACAAAATTCCAGATAGCTAGGCTGACAATATTTCCTTTTTGTGACATTTCTCCCCCAAAAAACTCAAGCTAGTTTTTCAAGTGACCCTTGAGAAGCATTACTTGAGAAGGCTGGGCCTATCTGGGAATACCTTATCCCATTCCCTGTCTTGAGGTTCCTTGGCATTGCTGACCTCAGTGCAGTGCTGCACCATACCATCATATGCCTGAAACCCTAGGCTCCACCATAGTAATTGAGATTTGGCTGGCTGGCTCCCTGTAGCTATAGATCCCCCTCAGACTCCTCCTGCGTGGTATTGCAAATATTCAGCCCAAGGGTCTCTCTGTCATGGTAAGGTTTCATCATGTTAACATGGTACAATTTATGCCCCTGCCTCCTACCTAGCAGTTCTAGCATCTAGTTAACATCATTGACCTTCCTTACCACATTGTAGGGTACCTCCCAAGCTGCCTGCAGCTTGTTGTGTCTGACAGGAATGAGAACCATTACCTGCTGCCCCACAGCATACTTTCTAGGTTGAGCATTCCTGTCATGCCAGACTTTTTTCTGCTGTTGGGCTTCTGCCAGGTTCTCCTGGGCCAAGCCCATGAGTTCCCTGAGCCTTGTCCTGAGGTTTAGGACATATGCCACAATAGACTCCTTGTGGGATTCATACTCACCCTCCCACTCATCTTGAATCAAATTTTGATGCCTCCTCACCATATACCCATACAGCAATTCAAAGGGAGAAAAACCTGTGGATTCCTGGGGCACCTTCCTGTAAGCAAACAACAGATGGGGCAAATACTTGTCCCACTCCCTGTTAAACTGGTCTGCAAATGCCCATAGCATGTTTTTAGTGTAGAGTTTAACCTTTCAACCAAACCATTAGTCTGCGGATGGTGGGGGGAGGGGTGTCTTTAGGTACTTCATCCCACAGTGCTTCCACAGACAAGTCAGCAAGTCTGACATAAAACTGGCACCTCAGTCAGTAAGTATTTATTTTGGGAAACTGACCCTGCTGGAAATCTCTAACAAAGCATTTGCCACCTTTTCTGCCTCAATGGAAGACACAGCCACTGCCTCGGGGTATCTGGTAGCATAATCTACTACCACTAGGATATATTTTTTCCTATGGAACTTGGGGTACTCAGAGACGCCACAATATCCATAGCTACCCTTGGAAATGGCTCCTGAATAACAGACAAAGGAATCAAAGGAGCTTTAACCTTGTCGCCTCCCTTGCCTACCTTTTGGCACTGCTCACAGGTCCTGCAGTACCCCGTTACATCTCTATTAATCCCAGGTCAATAAAAGTTCTGCATGATACATCCCTTTGTATGTTTTATGCCCATATGACTTGGAAAAGGAATATCATGGGTTATGGCTAGAAGTGCCAGGCGGTAGGCTCTGGGCACTAGCAACTGCTGTATTCTCTCACTCTCTAGCCCTCCCTCAGTGGTCCACTCTCTATACTGTAACCCTTTGCCCCAGTATACAGATTCCCCTTTCCCTTGAGAATAAGGTACCTCACTGGCTACCTCCCTCAGGCCTTGTAATGTAGGGTCTGAGAGCTGAGCCTGTGTCAACTCTCTCTTTGCAACAATTCCCAGCTCCCCTTCCACAGGAAGTCTGGTATCCTCTGACAGCAGTGCCTCACTGTCAGCCTGGGTACTACTACTCACCTCTGCCCTTGCAATCACTCTGTCCAAGGGAACATCAGTACCCACAAGCAGCTGTGGTTCACCTTCAGTCTCACTGCTACAGGGTAGCTGCCTTCATGAAGTAACCACCTCACCAGTCCTGGCTGCAAGTGCACAGTCTGTCTGGGTCTCCACAGGCTACCAGACCCACATGCTTGTCTCCAAGCCTAACTGCATGTTACTGCATGCACACAAGGTGCTACATTATTAAAATCATTCTCTATCAGAACATCTGCAGGGATAGCCTCAAACACACCTACTTGCTTGCTTCCTTTTCCACCCTCCCAGTCAAGATGAACCCTAGCCATAGGTATTTGGAATGGGGTCCCTGCTAAAGCTCTGACTGGAGTAGACTGCCCAAGCAGCAGGCTTCACAATGGTTAGGTCAGAGGCTGTGTCTCTCTTAGCAGTGGCCTATTGCCCATTTACTAAGATAGGATATAACCTCTTGTGGTAGATTGGTAACCTTGTTGTTTCGAGACAACTTACTGCTGGCATTCTGTCATTCCCGATTACTGGCTCTTCCACCTTTTGTTCCCCATCCTGTCTCCATGGACACCTGTATGCTACTTGGCCCCACTGGCTGCATTTAAAACATTTAACCCTTGGTCCTGGACATGTACCTGGACTAGTGGCTTCCCCTGCTACTGGTGGACTCTGTTGGGGTGGTCTAGGCTGCCCACCATGGGTTCCCTTTGACCCATGAGCAGCACTGGGTATCCTTTTCTTGTGCAGTGATGTCCTTCTTGTTAGGTATAGGTTCATATGTTCACACGTTCATAGGTAGGTACTAGGCTATCGGCCCAAGGGCCTAAGTAAGCCTAGCCAACAGGGTTCCCTGGCTTACACCAGCCAAGAAAGTTATTTTCCTGTGCCCCTGGCTAGCAGAGCCACCGAAGTGATCCCCGGGGTGTATTTCCTATTTCCCATCCACTTATCAAGATTTTTCTCGAAGAGTGCTAATGAGGAACTTTGACATAGATGGGTAGCTTGTTCCAGAGTATGCGAAGTCTCTGGGACAGGAATCTATCTCTCCAGCATGTCCTGATTATTGTGGTGACAAGGTTTAGGTCCCCAGAGCATGTAGCTCGGAGGGATTGGGATTTTTTTAGATGTAGCATGTCCAACAGCTCTGGGTTTGACATAGCTTTATATGTTAGGCAGAGATCACCTCGGAGTAGGCAATATGCTGGAATTTTTTGAGACAGTCAGTGTGGGGCATCTGTTTGAGGCCAGTAATCCTCTTTGTGAGGTACTTCTGTGGCCTTTCCAGCTGCTGTAGATGTCTTGTGAGGTACATTCCAAATTGAAGTTGTTCTCTATAATGGGTCTAATGAGTGTCGACTAGAGGGGAACAATGACCTCTTTTTTTCCTAGATGAGATCCCTTTTGTGATGAGGTGTGCCATGTAGAAGGATTTCCTGACTACTGTGGCAATATGATTATCAAAGGAGACACTTCTGTCCACCTAGGTCCCCAGGGCTCTTATCACACATCCGGCATTAAGTAGACTGCTGCCTATGTGGTAGCTCATCGGTACAGAGTTTTTACCAAAGGGGATGACAATGCACTTTTTGGCATTGAGCTTGAGGCCATGGCTCTGACACCAGGCATCTGTCTCAGTGAGGCCCTTCTGTAGGATGTCCACATCATTTGGGAACTCAACTATGGCTCCTAGTTTGCAGTCATCTGTCAACTTTGTTAGCCAAAGGCCTTCTGTGTTAGCCTGTACTTCAGAGAAGTAGATACCAAGCAGGAGAGGTCCCAGGACTGAACCCTGTGGTACTCCACTTGTCACTGGTTTGAAGTCAGATTTGGAGGCTGCAGCTTTTACAGTGCGGGTTCTGTCAGTGAGCCAATTGGCAACCCATCTTGTGACATAGGGATTTATACCTAGTTTAGTGAGTTTAGCTATGATTCCAGAATGGGGATGGTGTCAAAAGCCTTGGCGAGGTCAAGATATGCTGTGTGAACCACCTTACCCTTGTCTACAGCTTTGGTGTCTGCCTCAAAGAAGTCGGTCAGGTTCAGGAGGCATGATCTGCCTTTCACAAACCCGAACTGGGTGGGGTCCAGAGTTTGGAGGTTACCATTGTCTTTGTTTATGAGTTCCATGATGATACGTTCCATGGCCTTACAGACCAGGTTCGTCAGGCTAATAGGGCGATAGTTCCCAGTGTTGGCTCCCCCTTTGTGGAGTGGGATAACTGTTGCTGTGTGCTATTCAGTGGGAACAAAGCCTGATGTGAGACTATGATTGAACATGGTGCTTAGATGGAGAGCCAGTTCATTCTGAAGTTCATGTGAAACGCAGCCTGGGATGTTGTCCTGTCCCATGGATGTTGTGTTTTTGGCTTTAGAGAGTGCAGCTTTTACCTGCATAGTTGTGATTACAGGGACTCTACATTCTTCCTGTATAGATATGAGCCCTTTAGGGGGTGAGAGGGGGGTAAAGTTAGCACTGAACCTATCTGCCAGTACATTGGTAATATCAGTTGGTTCTGTAATTTTCATGCAGTCTCCCTTTTTCTCCCAACTAATCTGCTGTGTTACATTCTCTATCTGCTAACCAGATTCTCCTGTCCTCAGGCAAAGCACTAAGGGCTTGTTCCGTCACCAAAAGGTCATCCAGCCCTTCAAAAGTGGTGACCTGACATCCTCTCGGCCACCTATGAAAATAAGTGCTTAGTTCAGCAATATGTTCACACACACTTTCATATGCCTTGCATCCATGCTCACAAAACTTTTTCCTATAAGCTTCAGGTGTTAACTTAAAACATCCTAACAATCAATTTTTGACTATTATAATTTAAGCAATTAGTATCAGACAATTTAGAAATAGCAGTTACATCTTTACCATGGAATAAGGAGGTCAGGAACTGTACCCAGAGCCCTTAGTCAACATTATACTGTTTACATACTCTTTCAAAGATATGAATGAAACTATCAAAATAATCACCCTCTGTAAATTGTGGAAAAAAATTACTGACCTTTGTGGCTTCTGGGGTTTGGTTATTCCCTTCCCCATGTTTTCCATGAACCTGGCGAAGAGTCAGCATCTCCTTTTCATGTTGCCTCTGCCTCTCATTATCCTCAGCTTCCAGACATCTCAGTATTGCTGCAGCTTATATTTATAAATGTATGGCCTCCATGTTTCATCTCTTTAACTCCAGATGGATTTTTAAGTCCTCTGTGGAAAGGTTGAACTGTCCATTTTCTGAGAGTTGTACATCCCCAAGGCCATCCTCATCGTCCTCCTGACTGCTGGTATGTGACGCAGCTGTGCCTAAGGCTGCAATAATTTCTGCTTTAGTCAGGTTAGCATGCACCAGTCTTTTAGCCTGGCACTTCTCAGCCAACTGGCTCCTTGTCAGCTTGCCATACTCCTCTGCTGGCATGCTTGCCTGCTCTCCCTGACTAACTAAGCTAACAAAAAAAAAAAATAATAAAACAATTGTGATATGTAATTCTGAACGTTCACTGTGTGGCTGACTGAGAGTACAAACACCTTCCTTAGGGACCACTCTTTACAGGCTACAGGAATTCATTATCCACACCACTGAATCCTAATATATGGATATCCCACCACTACAAGCCAATCAATATGTGATGTGGATATCTCACCACTGCCACCGATTAATATGTGATGCCCCAACACTGGTCTAGTAATCAAGGAGCCTCAGTCTTCACCACTGCTAGCAGTGGGTGATGTACACACTGGGAGGATGACAAGTACACTCACAGTAAAGTGCAATTTCCCTTAAAAGCACACAGAGATCGCAGTCAGTCTGGGGCTGGTTTCTCCCTCTTTCTCCAGATCTCCATTAAGACTCCCCACTGGCATAGCTATAGAGTTGAGATCTCAGCTGAGTGGCCAAGCTAAGACCTCCAACATCCTCTCTGTCCAACCAATGCTTTGTGTCCCTGCCCAAGTAGCCGACACACACACATACACACACACACACACACACACACACCTGGGAATGGCTGGCATAGGTTTGCTAACTGTGCCCCGTTCTGCCCAGACTATAAGGTAGTTTTCACTGCCACCAGCCAGCTTCTTATCAGCTACTTTAAGGCCCTTAGCAAAGGGTGTCTGATCTTACTATGTAATGTTAATATTAATCCAAATGGTAGTTTGACCAAGAGAAAAGGCTACTAGGTATGGCCCACACTATCATCAAACAGATATGCAAGTACTCTGAGAGCTTAAATATGTCTCACAGATATCAGCCACAAAGGTAGGTTTAAATATATTTAATAATAAATAATAATAAAAGAACAAGACAATACTCAGTAAGTAATCAGTTACATCAGAGTTAAAAATCACAGGAAATATTTAAAATGACATTACAGGACTGTCTCAAATAAATAAAGAAAACATCTAAGCTATACTTTATCATATTCCTAACCAAATCTAAAAGAGTTACCATGCCGTAAACATTTACTTACAGAACAACAAGGAGGTAGAAGTGGTGAGTGGATGTTTTCAGGTCAAAGACAAAATACAAAATGCCCTCTCTCTTTCTTAGAGAGTTCTTAAATTAATATCTCAAATATTCCTGCTGGGATACTTCCAGGATGACATCACATTTGTCATCTGACTATCCCAGCTGAAACCCCCCATTTCTAGAAACTGCCAGCATTTTGGCATCTCCCTGTGAAAAATACATATCTCTCAGATCTTTGCAACTGCTGGAAGACATAAAACAATAGTTCTAAACATCCTGCCTCCTTGCTGCATTGAAACTAACTTTTATAGCACAGTCATAAAACAATTTAATTTCAACTATTTTTGAGGTTTTGCAAGTTAACCCTCTATGTTCTAGTCCCCACTATTAAAACTTATACATTTACACGGGTACAATAGTTTATATACTGTACATTTCTGTTCTAATCCAGCAGGGTACACTGTAGTCAGAAATCTATGCTCAGTACTCTACAAACCCTGTTCAACAAACCTTCTGTACCAGCAGTTTAATATACACATAACATACAATTCTAATACATTTATAAGACAAGCATATGAATCATGTTGATATTCACAAATGACATATGATTATTTACAAACTTCCAAATAGCTGTGCTGGTAGTATTGTCTTCTGTCATACTTCTATATAAATCATATTATTGTTCACAAATGACATATAATTATTTATAAAAAAATTTCAGATAGCTAGGCTGACAATATTTCCTTTTTGTGACACCTTGTGCTGTAAATGTGTGGTTGCAGGTCTTGGATGAATACTGCAGTGCCCCACTGAATGCATCTAGGCAGCAGAAATATCCATTAAGTTGACCAAGCACCCTTTCTCCCACAATCTGTGCTCCTGCAGGTGCAGTCTTGTATGCAACTCTGCCATGGTCTGCAGCTGCAGATGGGGGTCATCATCCATGGTTCCAACACATATCCAGCATCTCTTGCAGCACACAATGGTGACATTATTAAATACGGGTTGTTACCTGATGACAAAAGATTATGAATAAGGATGACTTTTTAGAATGTCAAATCCTGGCTGCAGCTAACTTAACGAAAACAAATAAAGTCCTCTTTCCATGGGAAAAACAGTCCAGTTAAAAGTTTAAGTAGATCTTTAATCAATGATGGGATGAGCATTTGATTTTAAATTGACAATTGAGCAGCATTAATAACATCATTTCAGGGGAAGACAAGGTCTGCCTAGGCAGAGATGGTTTGGTTGGTGGAAAAATTATGTCACCATTTGTGTAGCTAATAGAAATGGGCTACACCCTGTAGTTACATAGTATTACACTATTTTAAATTTTAACAGTGTTGGGTATCTCTCATAAACAATATATGACAAAAGTGATAAACCACCACCGTAACATGTCTTAAAGGACCAAAAACCTTATTTATAATAACCTTTTTAAAAATATAAACCAGGTCAAATAAGGACAGAATTCAATCAGAAAGTAAACATTTGAAAACACTTTTGCCCTTAGGCTTCCTCAGGTCCATTTCAAAAGTTCAAAAGTTTTACATGTATAGTGCAGGCTTTATAACTATATATGTACATGTATATCTATATATATCTATATATATCTATCTATATATATATATATATATATATATATATATATATATATATGTATATGTGTGTGTGTGTGTGTATATATTTATATATATATATATATATATATATATATATATATATATATATATATATGGGTCCCGTTCAAAACATCTAAAACCCATAACATTGAATTTCATAACATCTAACAGTAAAAACAAATGAAAACAACATGCCCTCCAGATATAATGAAATATAATGACACCAAACTAACAAACACACTTTTTACTACATTTCTGCAGGGGGGCTTGATATAGTGGAGTTAGGAAATTAACTTTTTCCCACTGTAGTGCGATCTTGGAGTTGGTATATTTAATTTATGGGGGTGTGGGGAGCCTCCCATAGTGCAGGGGCTTGCCCCTGCACAAACATAGTAAAAGTTGTGTTTGGTAGTTTGGTGTTGTATGTGGAGGAGATGTTATTTTCTTGTGATTTGTAATGTTAGATGTTATGAAATTCGATGTTATGGGTTTTAGATGTTCTGGCTTCAATGCTATGAAATTAGATGTTATAGGTTTTAGATGTTTCAAAGTAGACTTATATATATATATATATATATATATATATATATATATATATATATATATATATATTATATATATATTTTATATATATATATATATATATATATATATGGGTTCCTTTCCGAATCTCGAATGGCTCAATACCTGAATGTCATATGGTCGAGACCATATGATCAAGTTTTCAGAAGCTCGAAACTCTGAATGGAGATCTGCATTCAGCGTGGAATGGGAGATTTTCTTTTCCTTGCTGTAGTGCAATCTCGAAGTTGGTATATTTAAGTAGTGGCGGTGTGGGGGGCCTTGCCCCCCTGCAGAAACAATTTTTTTTTTCTTTTTGAGGGGATTCATTTTAGAATTTCGAGCTTCTGAAAACTCGATCATATGGTCTCGACCATCAGGCGTTCGAGATTCTGAAGTGAAGATATATATATATATATATATATATAGTTTCTCTCTTTTTTTTTAATCTCTCCAGTTCTTTTGGGTTTCTAATGCCATGATGGGAATGGACCTCATTCCTAAGTTAAACTATGATTAAAGTTCTTGAAATTAGTATTAATTCAATCTTTGATTTTAGCCAGGAAATTCTCTTTGCAGCAACCACAGTTTGCCCAGTAATGACTCCTTCTGAAAGACATACAGAGTTACATGTGTCAGTAACATATCAAAGTGCGATTGTAAATTCTTTTTTATAAGATCTGTTGCTCCTACTGCTATTGGAACTGTCTGGGTATCTTTCTTCCACATTGCCCTCATTTCTGCCTGCAAATCCTGGTATTTTATAACTTTGTGTCTCTCTGTACGTAAGACACTGTAATCATTGGGTGTAGCAGTTTCAATGATTAATGTTACTTTTATCTTCTTTTTATGGACTACTATATCTGGTTTTCTCGCATCATTTTTTTCAACTGTTGGCAATGCGTGATCCTGTGTGATATAAATTTCATCATTTTCTATAATGATTTGTGGCTCATGTTTCCAATGTTTTTCATCTACTTCAGTATTATGCTTGCACACTCCCCAGTGCATCAGTCTTGTCATATTGTTATGTCTTTCAGTATACAGTCCTTCTGCAATTAGTATATCACAACCAACAAGATGTGTGACTGTTTCCAATTCTGTTTTAAAAAAAATATATTTGTCTTCTTCTCCCACATGTTCAATGGACTTTGTAAACAAACGTGTATGAAGTCCACTATCTTGGGTCGCCAATATTAACCTTTCATCTTTTTGTTTAAACCATTCCTGTGTTCGATCCTGATCAACATGAGGTTGTTCCAAGAGTTTTCTAAACTTGCAACTATATTTATGCATTTTCCACATTTCTTGCCTTCTCATCTGATCTGTCACCTTATATTCTTTCTTTTGCTTTTGGCACATTCAGTTGCTGCCTGACTTTTTATCTACTTCAGGTTTGATTTCCATTCCCGCTTGACACTGACATGCTTCTGCTAAACTAAGCAGCGAAGTCATCTTAGACTTATTCTCTTCATGTTTTAAAACTTTCACTACTTTTGGGTGGTCAGCAGATACGTATGCAGTCATATGATTGCAGATCTATACATGTAATCATTTTTGATGAGGCCCATACTTTCTTCAGAACAGGAAATATTTAATCTTGGTATACACTTGTTTATCTTTTCAGCTTTTAGGGGTCGCCACAGCAGAACTCCGGTCCGCTAATGATTGGCAGTAGATTTTTATGGTGCCGAGTTGCCCGCCCGACCTTCAACGAAGGCATGCCCATTTATGCATGTCTTTCGAACACCACTCGACCGTGGGGAGGACATGCAGACTCCACACAGAAAGCACTCTAGCCAAGAATCGAACAGGAGAACCTCTTGCTGTGAGGCAACAATGCTACTGCTGTACCACCACAGCTCTAATCTTGGTATACACTAATTATTATAAATAATTTGCATAAACATCCTTCTGGTTTTCCTGTCCAACCAATCCAACACAAGTTGGGGCAAGTCAGTAACTCCAAAACTGTAAGCTAGATCAGGAAGAACAAATTGGTTTATAACCTGGACTTTGTTTCTAGGTGTCAATGCTGTTTTCAATATTAATTTTAGTCTTCTAAAATATTCCTTACTACGTTTTATTCACATTTGCTCATGTTCTATTGTTGATCCCTCATCACTTCACAAATATTTATGCACTCCCTCTTGCTCAAGTTCTTTTATATCACATTCTTGTCCCAAACTGGTGTTTTCTTAGTGCTACAGCTTTCCCATTTTAAAGATTGCTTTTGCACATTTATCAAGATCAAATGACATTTTCTATCATCTGAAAAAGTTTGACCACTTGAAGATGTACTTTCAGTTCCTCATCTGATGAACTATACAGTTTTAAATCATTCACAAAAAGATGATAAGTTTTTACACTTTGTTGTTTTCTTTGAACCAAATTGGAGCCGCAACCTAATCTGTTAAGTAGACAGTTTAATGGGTTAAGGGAAGACAAAATAGCAGCGGTGAAAAAGAGTAACCCTGGAATATCCCCCTTTGAATTTTTATCCCAGGAATAATAATTTGTCCTTAATCATGGCTTAACTGTATGTGAACTTTGCATGTACTCCTTTTCTCTGTGTTGAGTTTGAGTGTACTCTCTGTCTCTGTGTGGAGTATGAATGTACTCCCTATCACTATTTTGAGTATGACTGTACCCTCTGTCCCTCTGTGGAATATGAAGGTACTCCCTTTCTCTGTGTGGAGTATGAATATACTCCCCACCGTTATGTGGGTTTTATTCATTTTCTTTTGTTTCTTCTACCAGATGGTCAGCTGTGCAATATATGCCTTTTACTCAATCTAATTCCAGATGCAGTAGCCAGTGGGTTGCTATCTCTCTTTGGAGGCCAAGAAGGCAGGAACTATCCCATACATTATTGGTATATTTTTGCATTTGTCATCTCACTTTTTAGGGAGACTACTGTTTTATTCACTTTGAATATTGAGCTTTAGACACAACTTGTTTTCCTTGAAAGAAAAAAAATAAGATTGAATTTCTTTCATTACTCATGACTATTTTTTTTTTTGGTCAGACCATCTTTAAATGAAAATGTTGTACAAAAGTTTGACATGCACATCAGAACATGTAGAACCATATAACATCTGGGCTCTTAGTAGCCACCCAGATTCTCAGTTTAATTCACTTACATTCTCCAGACCTATTACAGTAGAATCTTGATGAATTTAATACTCGAACAAAGAGAATTACAATGGCAAATTAAACTACAGGCAGATACTTGGCCTGATATAAACGAAAGAAGCACCATAGCACCAGTACTTAAACAAAAAGCATTGAATAGGAAGAAAATTAAAAATTAAGTAGTGATTTTTGAGCATTAATAAGATAAGTAGTTTAATGATAATAATGATTTTTAATATTAATTTTTATTATAATATTTATAATTTTGATGAATAAAATATACATTTTCATAATAAAGGGTATTATAAATTTTTAATTTGTTAGTTAAATAGTATTAATAATAGTATAACATACATTTATTAATTAAAACAGGTGGATTTTTAATATAATGAATGAAAATTAATGAAAATGATTGGGATACATTTAATATAATTTAAATATATGTGTATAGATTTAATACTATTTAATATGTTTTTATAGATTTTTAGAATGGTGAAAAATTTCTTAATAAAGATTTTATAAAATTATTTATTTATAATTCTTAAGTATTATACAATCTTCTTCCAAGTAGGCTGATATCATAGGTCATGTTCAATAGCTATCTTATATTAATGGTTTTATATTCATATATTAATATTGCTTTTATATCATTTGTATAAAAAAAATTAAAATAATCTATTTAATGGTAAATATTGATAGTATTAGTTACTTTAAATGTGCATAATTGGTAATGGAAAGATTATATATAAGAACTTAAAATAATATATATAGGAGACAAGTTAAAATATTTTCAAACACCCATTTTTTTATTACTGGGCATGCTCGAGTTGTATTAGTCATGTGAGCGGGATTTTTTGAAAAAGTGAAGGTTATATAAGGAAGTGATGTAATTCAACTGATTGTCTGATGAAGTTTAAAACTTTTTAAACGAAAGCGCTTATTATTTATCATTTGCATAGGTGAAGTTATTCGATTGTTTATTTTAAGTTTGTTTAAGTTACAAGTTTGTTGCTTCATATAAAATAAAACAATTTATACGTTAAATCCAGCTGGTGGCTTTTCGCTTTTGCTATTTAGTAGTTTGTCGTTTCTCATCTGTAACAGTAGAATCTTGGCCAGTTAGGGTTTGTTAAAAGCGTGGGAGGAGCCAAGCAAGGAAGAAAGATGGTTTGTGGCCAGGATGAGGGAAAGACAGAGGAGGAGCACTGGGAAAGTACAGGGGAGACTAGTGTACAATGGGGGGGCTTGGAGTCCTTTGTCTATGACACCATTTTACCTAAGGCAGGACTTGTTGAATGCAATCAGATATGTGAGGTGTATATATAGTCAGTAAAGTGGCTGTAATGAGTGGGTGCATGCTGAGGCAGTCTTTGGATGAAAGTCAATGGCTACATCTGTTTGATCACAGGTAGAGGTCATTGACTTGCTATAACAGTGCTCCACCCCATTCCAGTTAGCCCCGCCCATTCGGTTGCTTCCTGCAGCTTCCCCTTTCTTTGAATTCACCAACTGCTACTGGTGAAAAGCATAGAGAACTCCTGGAATGACCCCATGTTAATTAAGACTGGACTTATGAATGGTTAAGTAGAGGTGAATTTAAACCAGAGGATGAAAGCTTAATAATGCAGCTCAAGGTATTGGGCTATGCACATGTTGGTTTACAAAGTCTATAGAAAAAGTAGAAGAATTTACAAATGCAGGGTCTGAAATAGAACTGCAAACAGCTGCACATATTGTTGCTGTTTGTGATATACTCATGGCCGCATGTCTATTTATGAAAGGCACAATAATATTCCAGGACTCTACAGTATACGAATTGCTGAACCACAGTGTTACTGACAGTGATGAAGCACTGATTACATGGTACCATCCAATATCAGCAGTTACGAAAACAAGAAAACTAGATATAATTGTCCAAGAAAAAAGGACAAAGGTAGAATTCATTCTACATAGTAAGAGACACAAAGTCATAAAATACCAGGATTTTGAAAGCAGAAACTAGAACAATGTAGGATAAAGATACCCAGACATTTCCAATAAAAGTAGTAGGAGTGACAACAGGACTAATAAAAACCTTACAGTCATACTTAAATATGCTACAAATACATTCATGCATCTGGGGGGGGGGGGTAAGCTCTCTTGCCAAGCACCAAAGACTGAAGCAACACTAATTTCTTAAGCTCTTAATGTGCCCCAGGGGGCTACTGGCAAGGGAAGAAGATAGCACTGGCATGTATTTATATTCTACCTAAAACTGCTATAAAGGAGCTTAAGAAAATTCTGGGAGAAGTAATCAGTTTTCAGCAAGGAATATTACTTATAGATGGGGACTGGAATTTGATTTGCAGCAGTGAAGATGTGTATGGAGGGCTCAGAAAAAAAGTATAACAAAGGAGGGTAGATTTTGAAGAAATTTATGAAAATATTTGGCATGGAAGAAGTGAATTCAGTAATAGGAGTTCGGAGTGAATTTACATATTAGTACCCAAGATAAAAAAACTGGGCTAGGCTAGACAGAATTTACATTTTACAGGAACATGTGCATTTAATTGAAGGTCTTGATACTCACCCAATAACTTTTTCAGATCATGTGCCAATAAACGTAAAAGCACAGGGTAATGAAATAAAAATGAGACACTGGTGCTTTCCCACCTCTCTGTTGAAAAGAGAGGAATTTAAGGAATGGGTAGTAGAGATTACTCAGGAAAAAAAGCAGGAATGAACAACAATCAGGGTATCAGCTCTATAGCTCAGTACCAGCACAAATTTGCAAGTAGAACCACAAGTCCAAGATTATTCAGGAGCTATTCGAGAGGAAAGAAATTACTTCTGAAAATATAGCTAGGGAGTGGGATAAAATTAAGGTGGAGTTTAAAAATAGGGTGGAAATAAAAAAGGAGCTATGGTTAAGAAGTAGCATGAATTATTTAGAGGGACTGACAAATGTTAAAGTAATGCAGAATAGGGGGAATCTCACAGAACAAGAAGAGGATCAACTGCAGAATGCTAAGCAAAAAATAATAAGGGGTTACCTCAGTAATGTACATGAGTTTAGAAAGGTTGCTGTTAAGCAACTGTTGTTTGATAATAACACTAGAGCACAAAAACTTTTAGCACAATGACCTGGCAACAGAAAATAGAAAGGGCTGTCCCCAAGCTTAGGGAGCCTATAACAAGGAAAGTAACAAGAGATCCTGTAGAGGTATTAGAAATATTTTGGAAATTCTATGAAAGTCTATATAAAGCAGAGAAATATGGAAATCAAGAAAAGATACAAATGGAAATGTTTATGGAAAAATTAAATATGCCAAGGTTAGAGGTAGATGAGGTTCAATTACTAACAGTTAGGATAGGAGGAGATGATATAAAAATGGTGATGTACAGGAAAGCCCCCCAGGAATAGATGGTATTCCTGTGGAGGTTTGGAAGCTAGGAGGGAAAAATGACAAATATTGGAAGGTTTTGTTTAACAGTATTTTAAGAGGAGGAGAAGTACCACATCCTGGAAGAAAGCAGTGGTAGCTGTAATACCTAAATAGTGTAAAGATACATCAGATCCAGCTTCTTACTGGCCCATTTCAATATTAAACCATGATTATAAAGTGTTCATGTCTTTAATGGATGAAAGAATGGCAAAAGTAATGCCAAGATTGATAGATATGGATCAATGTGGTTTTTTGGAGGAAAGGCAAACATTTGACAACATTAACAGAACATTGATGATCCAGAGGGAAGCAGAATGTGAGAAGATACCATTGTTGTTGGTGGGTCTTGATGCAGAGAAAGCATTTAACAGAGTAAGCTGAGACTTTATAAGCAGGGCAATGGAAACATTTGCATTTCCTGAAAAAAATATAAGGTTAATTAGGAGGATATATGAGGGATCAGAGGTGAAAATTAAAGTGGGTGGGGTCCTCTCTGATAATTTCTGCTTGAGCAGAGGAACCAGGCAGGGGTGTCCTCTTTCCCCTTTGTTATTTGCATTATATTTAGAACCACTGGCATAGAAAACAAGGGACTCAGACATTCAAGGATATAATTGGTATGGTAGTCAAGAAAAGCTGACTCTATTTGCAGTTGATATTATTTTATACCTGACAAAATCAGAAAGAGGCATTACTTTTCGTTTTTTTTTTTTTGTTTGTTTTTTTTTGTTTTCTTTCTCTGCTATACTTGCATTTTGTGTTGGTCATAGAATCAGACCTAATATTTACCTCCTTTTCCTTTTACTTCCAGTCCCCTCAGCAAGTGTCTTGGCCAACCTCCAATCATCCCAAGGCTGTCTCATTGCCCTGCACTGTGAGACTGTACGTCAGTGGAACACTAAAGTGCTTTCAGCTACACTAGTGTATGTTAGAGTTATATTTAGTCTGTCCTCTGAAGACTGTCCCCTTTCACTGTACACGTGCACACTACTGATCCCCCATTTTTATCTTCCTATTGTACTCCTAGGTCAATTACTTGAAACTACTTTCTCTTGAAAAAGTTTACCAATGTACCTGCAGCCAATACTTCAATTGTTTTTCCCTGTAGAAGTGGTGGTCCTTTTCACCACACTGTACTAGATTAATAACATAAGATTTGAAGTTATTAGGAAGATACTGCACTACACTGACCTAGAATTGACTTAGTTTGGTTTTCCTGTTTTCTTTTTAGCAGCTGGCCTAGTCCAGTTTTTCTGACACACAACCTTTTATTACTTTGTGTCTATCCCCTCCCCCACCCTGAACCTGCACAACTCCCTCCCACTACTGCTTAATTACAGAGGTATCTTCCTTTTACTGTTCTATCCTGACCAGCCTTATAGATAGATTCTGCAGTCTTGAGGACTGGTGTAGCCCAGCTCTGTTCACCTTGCTATGCTCGGCTCACTCTGCTCACCTACCCTGCCCCCATTTTCCACCCACCCCTATTACCTCTACATTTATTCTAACCCCAGATCACCTGACCACACCCTCCTCCAATCAACAACCTCACATACACACCCCCTATCAAATTTCTACCTTAAAAAGGTACTTAGTATCTACGTGCCATGCATTCACACTCACACCCATACTTGAACCCCAAAACCACTAAGACCCAACCACTACTTCCCTCACAAAATACCATTCATCTTAGGATTTCTCTTCCTAACCCTCACATACCTAACAAACATGACATCATTATATACAAACACATCACTAGAAAACATCATTCCACATAACACTTTCTCAAACAAATATACACACACATTTTCTTACCTATCTCTTCTACATTATTTAAAGACAGCTTAATCCTACACATTCATAAGTCTCACACAACACCATCTTACACTAGAAAAACATCATTTAGATCCAACATAGACATAGTGTACACAATTAAACACATACTGCTTATCACTAAAAATCTACTTATATCTGGAGACATACACCCAAACCCTGTACCATAAAACTCTCTGCTCTCTGCTAGGCAAATCTTTGACCTATTGATTCTGAATGTCAACATCAGAAGTATCTCTAGCAAACTTTCTGACCTACATGCATTTATAGCTCACTACTCCCATGACATACTAACCATTACAGAGACATTGCTAAAACCTAGTACCCAAAATGAAGAAATTCTTCCACCAGAAAATAATATCCTAAGACTGGATAGAGTGGGCAAAAAGGAGGTGGAGTTGCTATCCTCTACAAAAATTCAATCAACATCAAACCTCTACAAACCTCCATACCTAAATTTCAAAATGCCAAAACCTTAGGTTCAGCCCTAAGCATAAATGACATAAAAATTATAATTCTCTGTTGTTATATTCCATCAGGTTATAACTCTCCCATCATTGAAGAAATGTTACAATGGGCCACAGATAATTTCCCCCAAGAAGCCATCTTACTGGGTGACCTAAACACTGATTGGTCAGCCTGTATCTCTAACAACCCCACTAACCATATTAATCTTTACAATTTTACCCAACTTATCCAAGAACCCACTAGAATTGACAAAAAACCCACAAACATTCTATTCTAGATTGGACACTAGTTAACTACCACAAACAAAACTATCAGACAGGATGCCTTCCTGATGGTCTTAGTGACCATCTCCCCACCTTCCTCCTGTGGAAACGTACCAACATAGCCAAACCCATTGTTTTAGACAGGTCAGAGATGATTGTAAACTAAATATACAAGAATTAACAGTATTCTAAAACATAGTAACTGGAAACCACTACAAACCTTAAATCTAGACCAAGCAGTTGACTACTTCAACAATATTTGCATCAATATCCTTGATAGACTCATACCAATTAGGAAAATAAGAGCCAAGTCAAACTATGCACTATGGCCAACTAGGGAAACTAGAGCCCATCTAAAGTCAAGGGATAAGGCTTGGAGAATTTGGAAAAAATACAATACTAGCCTAGCCAAACAAAGTTACCTACAACTTAGAAATCAGGCCAAGAGACAAACCAAACTCGATAGACAAAAATTACTTCCTCAATATCCAAAACAAACATTTAAAAGATCCCCAAAAGGTTTGGCATTACATTAACTCTCTCCTAAAACCAGGCAAAACTACCACTCCCACTCCTATCTCCATGAATGACAGCAAGGACATTGCCTCTCAATTCAATCAACACTTCACAGAATCCACCTTAACACTATCCTCTCAACTATCCAAAAACAGCCCTACACATAACCCAACCAAATGCCCTGACAACATCCCATCCTTTACGCTCTCACCCATTCCCACATCAACAATTAAAAACACCTCCTAAAACTGAAACCTACCACTCTTGCTGCTGACAATCTACCAGCCAGCTTCCTAAAAATAGCTGCTGAATCTTTATCCTACCCTATTTCTATTCTTATCAATCACTCCATACAAGAAGCATATGTCCCACAGCTATGGAAGGTATCATGCATTATTCCACTACATAAAGGTGGAAACTCTTATGATTACTCAAATTATAACTCCATTGCCATTCTACCCCCTTATCTAAACTAAACTCACACCATCACCTCTCCCCCACACAGCATGGCTTCCAACAACACCATACCACAACCACCGCTCTGCTCACTTTCACCAATCTGATCAACCAACATAGAAATAATAATAACTTTGTATCTGCAATATTTCTAGACCTCTCCAATGCATTCGACATGGTTCCATATTCCTTACTACTAGACACCCTGGCATCCCTATCCTTTGCCCCTTCCACTATAGCCTGGTTTAAAAGCTGTCAAATAGGCACCAATCTGTCCAATGGCAAAGGGTACTATCCCCCATACTCCCAACTACCATAGGTGTACCACAAGGCTCCATATTAGGCCCACTTATTTTCTCCATATTTACCAATAATCTCCATACCACCACACAGCATGCTTCACTTATACAATACGCTGATGATTCAACTCTTATCTTTTCCGATCCATCACTTCCCACCCTACAACAACTCACCCAGGAATCCTTTAGTTCTGTGGAAAGTTGGATTACTCAGATCCAGCTTATCCTAAAGCCTAATAAAACCAGATTACTACTTTTCACTCCCAACATAACCATTTCTACCCCTCTATCCTTCAATATTTCCTCCAAAAATGGCACTGTTATCTCTCCCTCTGACCATACCAAACTCCTAGGCATTGAAATTGATAAAAATCTACACTTCAATGTCCACATTTCACAAACTATCAAAAAAGTCCATAAAAAATGGGAACATTATATAGGCACAGGAAATCCCTCTCGAAGCAAGCATGGATTACCCTAGCCCAAACTCACCTCTTGTCTACCCTAATGTATGCTGCTCCAATTTTTACCTAGAAAACCTGACCTTGAAAGACTCGAATCATGTTATAATAAAATTGCCAAGTTTCCAAATAACTCCACCATTAGAACCCACCATTGCCAGGCTCAAAGGGAAATGCAATGGGTGGAACTTCCCCAGCTACTAACCTATCACCAATTAGTCATTGCCTACAATGTGGTAACACATCCAGAAAAAAAACCCTGCACTATGCCAACTTCTTACCCACTATAATACAAATTGTCCTCTCCGATCTTCCTACAAACACCTCCTCTTTATCTCTAGGGCTAACAATACTGCAGGAAAAGCACTGTTCTTCCACTCTATAGGTAGAACCTGGAATAATCTCCCTCCTGCTCTGATTTCTGCCCCCACCTCTTCTCACTTTAAAAACACACTTAGAGAATAAGTGGCTATGTCCATGTATTCAAAGTCCTCAAATTATTCCACTTATATACCTCACTTCCTAATATACCTACTGTAATATATATTACAGTCTAGGTATTCTCCTAATGCTGATTGAATTTGTATACTTATTCTATTATTAACCATGTGTAACTATTTTTTCCTGTATATATAGGTCTTGTTATGTCTTCTGCTGTATACTGTATTTTAACATATTGTTTGAAAATTCTCTGTATACTCTATTTTAAAATATTGTGTATAATTTTACTTACTGTGGAGATTTTCTCCCTGGGCCTCCGCTGAAAATGGACCTGTGTCCATTCGGACCATCCCAGTTAAATGTAAAATAAATTAAATAAAATAAATAGTACAGTGTTATGGAACATTTTGAGACAGTTTCAGATCTTTTCAGGATACAGAATTAATGACTCTAAAACAAAAGCAATAGCGGTAAATTATGTACCCACATATGAATCAGTTCAGCAATATCCATATTTATGGGGACATGATAAAATGAAGTATTTAGGAGTATGGATTAAAAATGATTCTGGTGTGGCAGCTAAGGATATGTGGGAGGAGACTAAACAAAAGATAATACAAAAACTGAGAAAATGGAAGTTTTGGTGTATGGATATGGATAATAAGATACAAGCAGTTCAAATGTTTTAGTCCCTTTAGTCTTATATACAGGTATTTTTATCAACCACAGGAGAAGTTGTTGAAGGACGTTATCTGGGATGGAAAGATAGCAAGAGTCAAGTGGGATAAACAGATTCTTCCAGTAGAACAGGGCAGATTGGAATTACCAGATTTGAAGGGGCATTTCAGAACTACACAGTTAAGGCTCCTATACATAGCACAAGGAGAAAACTGTAATTCAAAGTGGAAAGGGATGATGATCAAATAGGAGGGAAGCTCAAGAAATAAGGAGAGGCTGGGATTTTGGATGCAGGCCTTTAAGGGGAATAACAATAATCATACAGAATATTATGTCTATAAAGTAGCAGAAAGTGTCCTAAGAACTAAACCAACATGGGAATGGAGAAAGGAGATTCCGCAGATAGGGATGACTGTAATTAGGGATATAGACACTAGACAAGAGGGGGCTGGAAGTTACTGCAATAAAGTGGCAAAGGAACCAAGGTACTGGAAGCAAATAACTAGAGAGGGAAATATGATAGAATGGGAAGATGCCAAGAATTTGTTTAGACTGCAGGTTAGAGATTGCCTTTCCTATCAAGGATTGATACCAGAGTAGAGACAAACAGAAATAAATGGAGGGGGTCCAAAATGAAAGACCAGCACTAGTAGAGGTTTTAGTAGAATCTACAACAGAAGCTGCCATTAAGAAAGGAATAATTAGTAGAGCATATAAAATATTGCATGATAACTATAAGAATCAATCAGGGAGGTTAGAAAGGATTGGGAAGAGAGTCTGGATAAGCAATTCACAAAGAAACAATGGGAGGATATATGTATGTCTCCCAAATATACAACAAAATCTAGAAGATGTAGGTATTTTTGCTTGGAAATGTTTACACAGATATTTTTTAGACTCCAGAAAATTTTTCCTCAGGTAGACAACAAATGTTTGAGGTATGATGATGGAGAAGAAAGAGGTAAATGGGAACATATTTTCTGGATGTGCAGTGAGTTGACAGACTTTAAGGATTCCCTGTGGGATGCACTGTCATAGATGCTGGGTGGCCTGATTGGTGTGATGAGGGAGATGATTCTTCTGAGTTACGATATAGAATCAGGATTGCTTAGACATGGTAAGGCCTTACTGTGTCTAATAATGGTGGCTGACAAAAAAGCAATTACTAGAAAATGGAAATCAAAATCTAAACCAACTACACTAGAAGTAGTGAATATAATAATAGAGATAAAACAACTGGAATTGAGATCTTTAGAAAAGGATAGGAGCAAACTCCATAGGAAAAAATGGGAATTCTAGGAAAAGTACGTACAGGGAAGGAATGATGTTTAAAAGAAGGCAATACTTAAATTAGCTATGTAATATTTGACTGAAAATGACTGGGTAGATTATAAGTAATGTATAATGTTTGCAAATGGGACTGTGTCAGTATAGTTTGTGATGTAAAATGCTTGCAACTAGGATTGTGTGTGGTATGATTGCCTATGTCATAAGTGATGGTTTAATAAAGATGTTTCTTGTTTAAGAATAAAAGGCAGGAATTGAATAATTTAAGTGATGTTGCTTTGGTTATATGATATATAGCAATATATGTGAAGTATAATGTTTGTAAACGTGAGTTTATGATGTGCCCCGACTCAGAAAGGGGGTCCATCCCTATCGCAATATTGGAAACCCAAAATATTTGAAGAAATTACAAAAAAAAAAAAAAAAAGATTCACAAAACAAAAACTGCATGTGCACCTTATTTTCTGTTGGAACTACAGGTTGCAAAGCATGTGGTGAGGTGGAGGGAAAATATAGCAAATGGTTGTAAAATAAACCAGAGTTGTTCATAAGCTGTATCGAATTTAAGGAAAAAATAAAGATTCAATTACTAGACCATCTGTAGGCTGCCAAGGCTGTAGTGTAAGTGAGGCAAATCATTGCTGGCATAATACTTTTTTGAGTACAATGTAGGGATATTTAATGTCAGCTACTTTAATGCAGTACCTCAATGCTTTTAAGATGACAGAAATTGATTTTGGATTCCCACTCTCATATTTTATCTGTAACTGCATGTTTATTTTTATACCCATTTTTGCTCTGTGGCAGTAATACATTTTTGTAGAGCTCTTCTAGCTAGGATTATAGACAAATAGGTTATGTTTCAGGTAGTAATAATATTAATAATAATATAATAATAATAATAATAATAATAATAATAATAATAATACAACCTTGTAGTCAAGCAGTTAGTAAATGAATGACTAAAGCTAAAACTGAATAACATAAACGTTAGGAATGTAGCCTTTACAACGTAGCAGTTCTATAGATAGAATCAACAGATATTGAGTGTTCCATGAAAGTTTATAGTCATGTGTAAGAATAAATTGTATTTCTTCGAACAGTAAAACTAGCTGTGCTGAATAAAACTTCAGCAAAGCAAAACAGCTTCCTTTTGATTCATTAAACCTCATTCAAATCAAACGTCCCTCTCCTTAATGGCAGTTGCTCTAATAAACAGTGAAGGGCTAGAAAGCCAAGTATTACTTGCCAAAAAGTACCACCACAAGTAATTTTCCTTATGATTACATGTCTGGAAACCCCTCCAATTACCTATATGTGGGAAATAAGAAGCATGAAAGGAAATAATTAGCTCTAATTTAGGATTCATACCCAAGTCCTCCAGCAGCTATCATCACTTGCACTGATAGGTATTAAGTTTTCCCTTAAGAGTTTTTTTTTGTTTTAGCTAGGAAATCCCCAGAATGGTGAGTAACATCAAATTACCAACGTGCATGCACACAGGTGCAGAGAAACGCTTCTGTATAGGCAGTTTTAGAGTTGGAAATATGAAAGGAAAACATTAGCTCTCATTTGTGACTCAAATAATCCAGGACAAGAGGGAAATGCATTTAAATGGAAATTAATTATTACCCTGACATATGGCACTGTTGTAACTGGTTATTGGAAGAGTGTTTATAAATGCATTGTGTACAATATGAAAGATCTCCCTGCAGAAATAAAAAGTGTATGTTAGCCTGGTGTCTACAACTGTTTCTAGCTGAAAAACACTGATTCCTGGCAAATTATTCTTTTTTAGGATATATATACTTGAACAAATATAGATAATAACACATAAAAGTATAAATGAATATAATTGCACACTCAGGGTGTTGTAACACATGAGCCCAGCATGTAGGTGCCAATGAAGCCGAGTTTTTGCTAACATTTATCTCTCAATTTAACATGTTCTGTCCTGTAATTGGTGTGCCTTGAACAATGTTTACATTCACTGTAAGCCAGGTAAGTTGTTTGGTTGTCTGAGCCCCCCCCCAACATCACACACACACACACACACACACACACACACACACACACACACACACACACAAACACACGCACTGTGCTACATTTCTCAGGGACTGGATAAAGTGTTCATTCCCTAGAAAATTGTCAAGAATTATTTGGCAAATGCAGATAGCAGCAGAACAGAAGACTGTCATAGTGGTATTTAATATTATATGTAGACAGAGTATCACCACCTGTTTTTTTAATCTGAACTTATTTGAAATGTCATCTTTCAGATGAGACTTTAAACTGAGGTCCTATCTGTTTGAGTTGGGTGAATGTAAAAGATCACAGTAGCATCTCTCCAAAAAGACTGGTGGAAATCCCCCAATGCACTGGCCAAATTTCCTCTAGTACTATAAATACCACCTCAGGTCTCCCCTGAAAAGAGACCACTACCCTATTGGGACTTACCTGGTGAACAAAGGATAAACAAATCAGTCACAAAACTAATACATGTATTTGCTCCATGAGAAGATGGCTTCATATTGTTTTGTTCAAAATGCAAAATTTATGATGTATGTTACTTGGCCTTTGGGCATTTTAAAATGAAAATCCATACATAAAATTAAAAAAAAAAAATGAAAAAAACTAAGTTTTATGTGTTCTGATTCAGATGCTTAGATTTCCAACAATTTGCACTACTTGAGAAGCATATCATTGCTGCTTGGAAAGGCATCATGTATTTATGGCAACATTCCTCAGTGAGCTTATTTGTAATGGAATGCATTGGAGTTTTCTTATAGGGAACTAGGGTTTGGGTATGACATCAGTCTGAAAACAAAGTGGAATTGCAGCAGTTAGTACAGATGCAGGCTGTTATCTCTCTTATCTGGGCAACTGTACCACAAATATTCAGGTTTGTTGAATTTTGTAGGTGGGTGCAATGAAACAGGTAATGCATTTGATAGCTCTGAGCCTGATTAGAGTTAACACATGGGAAAGAGCACTCCAGAAGTAAATGCATGACATGCGATGTTGAGGAACAAGACTCAAAGAAACTGATCACGGTAAAGATCCAAGAGTGGGTGAGGTTATGAATGGAGCAGCACCGATAAATGACACTGGGTCAGCACAGAGTACTACTCAACAGGTTCACCTGGAGTACATGCTGCAGGAAAGCAAAGCAACATATGTGTCTATGTAGGAAGCAGTAAACTTTTCAGAAGCAAGACTGTCTGCTGCCTGAAAAAATTAGGTTATCCCTTAAGTACCCTTAAGTAGTAGAATAAAAAAGAAAATAACATGATGACGGATTTACCTGCAGCATCGTGCTTGTACCAGAAATCTGTGATGCACTGGGTTAGGTTTAGGGCCAGGGATAGTGGTAAGGTTAAGGTTAGCACACATAACTAAAGACCCACTAAATAAGACAAAAAGAAGCAAACACACATGCATACACATGTGCACGCCCACACACACACACACACACACACACACACACACACACACACACACACACACACACACACACACACACACACACACACACACTCTCTAACACAAACTCAAGCTCAGTGCCAAAACTTTCATTTCAAATGAAAGTTTTGTCATTATTACCCAGTCTAACTACCTTATATTCGATATTCAACAGTTCATCAAATGCTGTCTTTGATCAACTAACCACTTCAACAATTGTATGAGCAAAAAAATTCACTGATGAAAGGTAAGTGCAATAAAATGCAATGAACCTGTATATGTATACCACACAGCAGAATTTGTTTAGGTTTAGGAACAGACTGCCTATTCTGGCAGTCAATGTAGACGTCAGACTCATAGGTTTCAGAGTAATGTTTACACACAGGGTATTTGAAATGGTGCCCCCTTATGTGCAATCAGAGAAACTATTTACTGATTAGTTTGCTATATCTTGGAGTATTTCTGATACTCTGAGGTTTAGTAATCTTGGAGTTAGCATGTATAAGTAGCAGCGGTGTGAGGGGTATAGTCCCCAAATCAAGAAGTGCATTTCACAAATATTGGTTTTGTCGAATTCTAAAGCATCATCATGTTAGCACATCATAATAACAGTCTGTGAATTCAGTGCACTTTATTACATGAAACTTGACAATGTGCCAAGTCCAGAGGTATGTAACACTAGAGAATCAGAGTAACACACTTGTACCTTGGTGAGTTATATGCACAGTGTGAGTTACCAGGCCTGCTGTGAGACAAATAGTGAGAAAGTGAGAGAATCGTGTTAGGCATTGATATCAGTGGGTAAATTTGAATCAGACCAGCCCTTGTAGTAAAATGTTTTTCAATAAATCTCTCTTGTTGTGATTTATTAATTAACAAAGCATGTTTAAGTGGTGCTCTGTTTACTATAGTGTTGTCCAGTTGTCATGGAAGCAAAAACAGATAATAATAGTGCGTTTCAGACTTATAATCATGAAATGTCAAATTATACAGCATGCCAGTGACCATGATTTTGCAGAAAGCATGTATTTGAAAGCATTCCCAGTACTGGCATATAAAGAGACTGTAGCTTCAAACAGCTGTGACAGGGTGTTTTATAACAACGAGAGATGCCGCTCTTAATCTACCATGATGGATTAATAACGAGAGGATGCCCTGCAGTGTAAAGAGGTTCAGACGATTTATTAATGAAATATTAATATAATCTTTCTCATGTCTCTACTAATCAGTGTTACTGTAACATTTTCCAGCCCATTATTATAAATCATCTTTATGATAAGAAATGCAAAGTGAAGAAGTGGTAAAATAGAATAGTTTAATGAGCGATGGTGCAGAGGGAAAGTGTTCTAAGAGGAATGTAAGAAACAGGCCTTGAAACCTTCTTCATTAGCTGTTTCAAATCTCCTACTCAGTAAGCTAAAATGTTTAAGAATAAAAATAAAAAATAAAAAAAAGACACTATTCAGCTGCTTATATTTTTATGTATTTCTGTTTCTTCCTACTTCTCTGTTACTTCATCTTGCTTTTTCCTGCTACTTGCTGTTTGTTCTCTAAAGTTTTCAACTGCCATCTTTTCTGTTGCATTTATTACTGCTTGTTTATAGCCTGACTAAATAGTTAAGTGTCATTCTAAGCTCTTAGTTTTGGTTTAAGCACTGGTGCTTTAGGCCCACCCCTTAGCTCTCCATGGCCTTTCTCCCTCAGATTCTGAGAAATATGGATGGACAGTTTCCTACAGTTTCTCCTGCCAGTCTGGTTGATATGGGCATCTTGAGACAGTGTATCAACTGCCTCATGTACACGGACAACCATCTACTACTACCACCTAGGAACGCAATTTGTGAGAGATGCAATTACATTAGGAACCTAGAGTCCATGCTCTCTCCCTCTCAAGCCAGTATATCTGGCATCAAAAAGTTGTCAACACAATCACTACACCTCAAACACCACCTACACCTAAACAACACACACCCACATGTGTGGAGGTCCTCCGGATAAACATACTCAAACAAAGGCGACCTCCAAGGCAAAAACACATGCGATCACCACAGCCTTCCACCACAAAGCATCCATAGTCCACACACCTGTGTCGCGCAGCCACTAAGGCTTCACCATAAACTCAACATATTAGTCATAGGAGACTCCATTGTGAGACACACATATGTGCCTTTCAACAGGGTGGATAAGGAAAAAGTCACGGTTAGTTGTCTGACAGGTGCCAGAATCTGCCATATCACATACGTACTCAAGTCTCTCAACAGGTACTGTTATAATTCTGTACTAGTCCATGTTGGCATGAATGACTTGAGATGTACCTCTCTGGACTATATGAAGAGAGACATGATTGAGTTTGCTTATATGTGTCCCAGGCAGGTTTGTCTCTAGCCTTAAGCAGCATTCTGTCGTCACCCAGAACGATGCCTCAGTACAAACAGAAAATTATTGACTTTAACAATTGGCTTAGTTTCTGGTGTCATTCCAGCGGGATCCAGTACATGACAGCCTGGGAAGATATGATCGGCAGACCACAATGCTGTGCCAGAGATGGCCTGCATCTCTCTCACCTGGGCTTCAGGCTTCTGGCAAAGGCTCTTGCCACCCCCATAGTACCTATTTTAGGAAAAGTCCTGAGGTCGATAAAACCAACATAAAACTTTCAACAAAATACAAATTAAAGTTCATGCTGCTAAACACTAGGAGTCTAAACATGAAACTGCACTCATTGCAAGCATTCTTAACCATGGAAAATGTTGACATCTGTGCATCACAAAAACCTGGTTCAAAGTTGCGGAGAGTACCCCAGCTTTACCTGGTTACTCATCCTATCATACAATCAGACCACAAACTGTGGGCAGTAAAGCTAAAGGAGGTGGAGTTTCAATATACATTAAAGACATGCACACCTCCAGGCTGGTCAAACAGTATGATGCACAGGAGACACTCCAGGTGCAGTTAACCATTTACAAGACCCCTATTCAAATCATAGCTAGCTACTAGCCCCCAAATCAGACTCAAGATGCCCAAGCCACCTATTTGGACCTGTTCAACTCTATCAAGATTCAAACCCTGATCTTGGGTGACTTTAACTTCCCAAACATAGATTGGGAGAACTACTCATGCCAGAACACAAATGCCCAAAGATTCCTCAATTATGTCAATGCAAATGCCTTGGAACAGCTAGTCGATACCCCTACAAGAGTTGATAATAGCTTGGACTTGGTATTAACCAACATAAGTAACCACTGCAGCATCCCTGTAGTATCATCCTCCCTGGTAAGATCTGACCTTAAACAGTCACTTTTGAAGTCCCCATCTCCCTCAACCCACCTCTAGCTAGGATCTGACATAAAAAATTCTCCAAAGCTAATTATAGCCTCCTGAGGGATGGTATAAACAGCTTTACAGCCCCCTCCCCATCTTTAGGAACTGGTACCAATATCCAAAACTACACCAAAGCACTATAAGAGGATTTATATAGCTACATGGAATCAGGAATACCCGACAGGACTAAATCATCCTCCGCGAGGAAAAGTAAATCTGTCTGATAGACATCTGCAATAAATAACCTCTATAACAAAAGGAAAAAAAATTGCTGTCCAAGACCAAGAAGGAGCAGGTGCCCAATTAGAAGCAATGTCTCCTTAGCCTGAACAAGCAAATAAGAGCACTAGTGAAATCCTCCAAAGCAAACTTCGAGTCCAGATTGGCCACATGTACTAGAGACAATCATAAAGCCTTCTTCACATATGTCCACAACCTCAAAGCAAACATCCAGAACTGTTCAGAAATGGTGGTCAAGGGCATCTCATATACAAACGCTGTAGATATAGCAAACTTGCTGGCTGATGGATTCAACATAAACTTCACCCCTCTGCCCCCCCCCCCCATCAGTAAATCAAGACATCCCCAGTATCTGCCCCCTTCCCCTTATATCTAGGGAACAGGTCATCACTGCTCTTTCAAAGGCAAAAAAATACAGCCTCCATGGGACCCAATAACATACCAGGCTGCGTTCTACATGAACTCATCAGGAACTTGCAGCACCATTAGGTGTCCTATTCAACTAAAGCCTGAGTAATGGCTTCATTCCAGCTGAGTGGAGAACAGCCACTGTCATTCCGTTACACAAAGGTGGAGCGTCCACCGCTCCAAGAAATTATAGACCCTTTGGCCTAACTGGCCTGATCTGCAAGGCCATGGAACGGATTATCATGAACCTCATTAACAATGACATTGGCAACCTCTAGCCACTCAGTCCCAAAAAGATTGGCTTCGTCAAGAGGAGGTCATATCTGCTAAATTTGTTGACTTCTTTGAGACAGTCACCAAAGTCATGGACGAGGGGAGGATGGTGCACACCACCTACCTTGACCTGGCCAACGCCTTTGACACTATTCCCCACTCAAGCATAATAGATAAACTCTCTCGACTAGGCATCAATTCGTATGTTAATAACCAAAAAATAAGGCACTGGAAGGTTCACCAGATTTGAGCACAAATAAGTAGCAGATTTTTATTTTTTTATAATTGAGAAGCTGCCTATTGACCCTAGAGGTGGCTCTTGGGAGACATGTCTAGAATACAGGGAGTTCTACTGGCAGTTGGTGCTGGAAGCTAACAAATACCCTGGTTTAAATTACATGGTTTCACTGATGCCTGTTTTAAAGTTGAGGGCAGCTAAACTTTGAAAATTATTCAAACATACTTTTATATTTTTAATGGTATTATCCAGCAGAGGGTGCTGTTTTACACAATATCTTATGGAACTGTATATTCATTTTTAAGACATTCCGTTTTATGAGTATCATTTAACATTACGTATTTTACAAATACATATGTACTTTATGTGCAACTTACAGTTTTATTTGTGCTCAAAATTTAGTATGTATTTATTATTAAGTTTTTAAATGTTTTTAAACAAGTTTTTTTTCATCTACTGCATTTTATTCTCATGCACCTAACAATGTTGTACGGGGGCTTTAAATTTGGGATTTTTGTTAATTGATTAATCAAGGACTATATAAAAATGGTGGTAGAAGTTGGTATGCTCATCTGATGAAGTTGTACTTACGAAAACACGGTGATTCAGTTAAGGCATTTGTTTTGTGTTCTCATAGTTTGTATCTAATAAAGTTGGTGGTTTTATCTGGTGAACCTTCCAGTGCCTTATTTTTTGATTATTGGTTTGAATTGAGGCACTTTTTCCACTTTTTTCATTTATCAATCCATATGTTACCAGATGGGTAGCAAGCTGGCTCAATAATAGAACCCACCAAGTCAAAACAGGGGAAGCCACCTCAAGTAGTAGACCCGTAACAAGCGGTGTACCTCAGGGTTCAGTCTTGGGGTCTGTTATTTGGGATATACTTTTCTGAGGTGCAGGCCAAAACCAGTGGACTATGGCTGACCAAGTTTGCAGATGATTGCAAGCTGGGTGCTGTCATCAATTCCCCTAGTTATGTAGACATCCTCCAAGAGGGTTTCACTCAGACAAATGACTGGTACCAGAAACATGGCCTCAAGCTGAATACCAAAAAATGCATCATCATCCCCTTTGGGGAGAGTGGCACTCCCACAAATTATCACATTTATAACAGTGTAACACAGTCAGTTATAAGATATTTGGGCACCCAGGTTGATAGTAACCTGACTTTTGACCACCATGTTGCTTCTGTTGTACCGAAAGTCTTTTACATAGCCCACCTCATAAGTAAGGGTATCTCATCCAGGGACAAGGTTCATAGGTTCATAGGTTTATACTAGGCTATCTGCCCTAAGGCATTTATAAGCCTAGCCCAAATTATTGTGGCTTACGCCACCCCTTATATGAAAAAATACTGTGCCCATTAGTTTGTTGTGCCTCTGTCCAGCAGTGACCCAGAGATGATTCCCGGGGTAAACCTACGATCTCCCATCCACAGGTCTAGATTTCTCTTGAACAGAGTCAGCGAGGTGCTCTGCCTCACATGGACCGGGATTTTATTCCACAGCATAGGGAGTCTCTGAGTGATAAATCTATCCCTCCAGCACGTCCTATTTATATCCGTGCTAAGGTTTAAGTCGCTTGCTCTAGTGGTTTTGGTGGATTTGGATTTTTTGAGGTGGAGCATGTCCATTAATTCCGGGTTGGACATGGCCTTGTATGTCAGGCACATGTCACCTCTGAGCAGACGGTATGCGACTGAATAGAGCTGGAGTTTCTTCAATCTGGCAGCATATGACAGATTTTGGAGTCCCTTTATCCTTTTGGTGAGGAACTTTTGGGGTCTCTCCAATTGCTGCAGATGTCGGGTGAGATACATCCCGAATGGGGCATTGTACTCGATCATTGGTCTGATAAGTGAAGAGTACAGGGGAACAATGACCTCACTAGATCTGGATGTGAATCCCTTCATGATCAGGTGGGCAATGTAGAAGGTCTTTCTAACCACTTTAGCAATGTGAGTGTCAAAAGAAAGGCCACTGTCAACCTGGGTCCCCAGGTCCCTGATAACCTCTTCTGTGCTTAGTGGATTGCCACCTATATGGTAGCTTGGGGTTACCTTGTTTTTCCCGAAGGGTATGACTATACATTTTTGGCGTTTAACTTCAGGCCATGGCTCTGGCACCAGCTATCTGTTTCCGTGAGTCCCTTCTGAAGGATATCAGTGTCCGATGCACTTTCCACTATGGCCCAGTTTGCAGTCATCTGCAAACTTTGTCAGCCAAAGTCCTCCCATGTTGGCCTGTACTTCTGAGAAGTAGATGCCAAACAATAGGGGCCAAGGACCGAGCCCTGTGGGACACCACTTGTGACCGGCTTGGAGTCTGACACAGCGCCAGCAACTCTAACCCTGTGGGTTCTGTCCTTAAGCCAGTTTGCAACCCATCTTGTGACATATGGGTTTACATTTAAGCTGGTAAGTTTTTCTACAATACCGAGTGGGGTATTGTGTCGAAAGCCTTTGCAAGGTCAAGGTAGGCTGTATGGACTGCCTTTCCCTCATCAATGGCCTTGGTGACTATTTCGAAGAAGTCGACCAAGTTCAAAAGGCATGATCTTCCCTTGACAAAGCCAAACTGGGTCGGGTCCAATGTCTGCAAGTCCCCTATATCTTTGTTTATGAGCTCCATTATGATCCTCTCCATAGCTTTGCAGACTAGACTTGTTAAGCTTATGGGGCGGTAATTACCAGGGTCCGTAGAGGCGCCACCTTTGTGGAGTGGGACCACAGTTGCCGTACGCCACTCCTTGGGCACGTATCCTGTGGTAAGGCTGATATTAAACAGCTGCCTTATGTGCGGGTTTAATTCCTCATTTAGCTCGTGTAGCACACAGCCGGGGACACCATCCGGTCCCATTGATGCTGTGTTTTTAGCTTTAGAGAGAGCAGCTTTCACCTGCGCATTTGAGATGTCCGGGAGGCTACACTCGGCTGGGATAGTTATCTCTCCTTTAGGGGAGAGGGGTGAAGTTTGCACTGAACCTGTCTGCCAGTATGTTGGCAATGTCTGTGGGTTCAGTGATTTTTGTATCATTTTGGACTAATTCTGAGCATATCTGTGAGTTTCCACCCAGGTTCCTAACATAGCTGAAAAAGGCCTTATGATTGTCCTTTGAATCCATGGCAATTTTTCTCTCAAAATTGGCCTTAGTTGATTTTATGAGTGCTCATATTTTTTACTAATAATGATCAGGGTGACTTCCCTTTTATGGATTTTGTTCTATCATGTAATAGCTTTCTCCTCTTATTGTAAAGTTTGTTAATGGCTGGGGTCCACCAGACTGGACGTTTGCCCTTTGTGGAAAGAGTCTTGGTTTTATTTGGGATTGCCTGATCCATGCAGTCCTGGAGGTGTTCATAGAAGGCATTTGTAAGGGCTTCCGCAGCTTGGGTTGTGGTTTCCTCTGACTCAGGGGCCTTGAAGGATACCACACCAGTCTTGAGTAGTGTGAAGTTTGCTTTAGAGAAGTTCTTCACTATGGTCTTTTTGTTTGGGGTGGGGGGATGTGGATTTCCAGTGAGATTAGTTTATGATCAGATCTCACCAATGAGGGATATACTTCGGTGTGGAGCATTTTGTCCCCATGTTTGTGACAATGAGATCTAGTATATTTTCTCCTCTCGTGGGAACAGTGACTAGCTGTTCCATGGCATTTGAATTTATGAACTCCAGGAACCGTTGGGCTAGAAAGTTAGGGCTTGAGTAATGTTCCCAGTCTATATTCGGCTAGTTGAAGTCACCCAATATGATGGTGTTTGGAGATACATTTATACCCTCCAGTGTCTTCAGGAAGGCTGTGTGGGATTCCTGAGTTTGAGAGGGTGGCCTGTAGCATGCTACAATTTGTAGAGCAGTTTTGCCTATTGTTAGTTGCACCTGGATGGTTTCCGAAGCTTCATGCGTTGCCACCAACCTGGAGGTGTGAGTATCCTTTATGAATATGGATACACCCCTTCCTTTTGTGGAGTGGTCCGGGTTTTGGGGGCGGAACGCATGATATGAGGTAAAACCTAATAGTGCCGTGGTGCTCTCAGGAGCCTTGAACCAGGTTTCAGTTACAGCACAGACATCGATGTTCTCCATACTGAGAAGGGCCTCGAGTGCGTGCATTTTGAGATTTAGACTTCTGGCATTGAGCAGCATTACCCTCAATTTCTTCCCATTTTTGTTTTCTAGGGTGGTAGGTTTAGAATTTGAGCCTTGCCTAAAAAGGCACTATGGGGGTGGCAAGAGCCTTAGCCAATATCCGGAATCCCAGGGTGACAGGTGCAAGCCGTCCCTTGCGGCCCCGCGTGGCTTGTCAAGCATGTCATCCCAGGCAGACAGACACTGGATCCCCTTTGAATGACACCAGACATTAAGCCAATTGTTAAAGCTGATCATCTTGTCTCTATATTGTGGCATCATTCTTGGTGAAGGAAGGATACTGCTCAGGGTTAGGGTCATACCTGCCTGGGCTACATAATCAGAGAGCTCCTCTATGTCTCTTTTCATGCAGTCCAGGGAGGTACGTCTCAGGTCGTTCACACCAGCATGGACAATGACTGTGTCATATTTGTACTTGCTGTGGAGTGACCCAGTGCTTGTGTTATGTGGCGGATTCTAGCGCCCGATAGGCAGCTTACTGTGACCCTCTCCTTGTTCAGCCTGGTGAGTGGGACGTCAGTGTGTCTGACTATGGAGTCACCTATGACAAGTATCTTTGGTGTTGTATTTGGCCTTAAGGGCTGTGACTGCTTTGCACACTGCTTTTGTGGTTTATGTGTTGCTTGTGGGGTGTCTTGAGGTAGCAGTTGTTTGGGTGTCTGCTTTGGAGGCCTCTGCTGTTTAGGTAAATTTTTACTCAGAGCCTCCGAGTATGTCTTTGTGAGTCATAACATCCCTGTATTCTTCCCTTATAAGGCCCATTATTGAGTACAACACCCCTTTTGGCATGTACCTCGGAAAGTACATGCAGCAGCTGCAGAGACCATAGAGGTTCCTCACCAGAAGAATCTACCATACATAGATAGGCTAAAAGCCCTATCCCTCTAACAAGTTTCATACAGACTCCTCAGAGGTGACCTCTGTCTGGCATACAAGGCAATCAAGGACCCCACCTTGATGGAACTGCTGTATATCTGCAAGTCAAGCTGCACTCAAGTAACTCCATGCGCAGCCTCAACCTGGTCTGTGGTATCACCAAATACACCAAATCAAACACTGCTGTCAGTAGGATGAAGGACCAAAAGAAGGCTGTCTTAAAACCAATTTATTGTTCACACATAAAAACACGACTTAGTGCTTTCATTCCCTATTAGGGACTTCATCAGAATGATTCTGATGAAGTCCCTGATAGAGGATGAAAGCACTCAGCAGTTAATGGGCACAACTTAAGAACTTGCCTCAGACTGGGTTGCCCAGTGGCTCTATTGTTAAGATCTCAGCCTACTGTTAACAGCATCTGAGGTTTACTCCTGGCACTGCCTATGTGGAGTGTGCATGTTCTCTCCTGCAAGACTTGTCAGGGCAGTGTAGTTTCCTCCCACCTACACAAAGCATGTTAGTTGACTGGCTGTTCTAAAGCATCCACAAATACTGCCTTTATCCTTACATTTTGTGAGACTATTACTTGAAAAAGGCTCACAATGACCAATTCATTTATCAGTTAACAGGCAAATAAATTAAAAAAACAAAATGGAATACTGGTTTACTGCAGAACACACAAACACACACACACACACACACACACACACACACACACACACACACACACACACACACACACACACACACGCACACACACGCACACACACACACACACACACACACACACACACACACACACACACACATGCACGCACACACACGTGCACGCACGCATGCATGCACATACACACACACATGCATAAGTCACATTAACAGGCACAACTTGGTACAATTTAAAATAGTCTGTCAACTTGCCAATGTGCCTAGAGTGTGTGAGGAAGCCAAAGACCCCTGCAAAAACCATCATGAATATGAGGAGAACTTATAAACATTACACAGAGACTGCCATCCAAGAATCCATCAGGGGATCAACCACTGTGAAGCCATAATCATAGTCACTATACCACTGTACTGCCTGGTAAATCTGTGTATTAGTTATTTAAACTATATAAATTATGCATCTTCATGAAATAAAAAGCTTTCTCACTGATGGCATCTGCATGAAATCCACAGTCACACATAAATAGAACATATATTGCAAAGTTTAGGCAGGCCATAGAAATAGGTAAGGGTAAACGACTTTGCAAAGAATGATCTCAGATATCATGAGGAATATCAATTAGATATCTATAGTCATAAATTAGATTTGTCACACATTCTGGTATATGTGACAACAAACTGGATTATCTCATGGTCTTTAGTCATACCTAGGGGCCTATAATTTAATTTCCCACCTTTGAGATTAAGACCCTTAAATTGTGCTGCCAGTCATTTAGTCACAAGGCTTTCATTACTGGAACATAGTTTGCTGTGCATAACTCCATGGCTTGTGTCATAGTGAGATCATGCTTATATTTAGCAATCTTTCAAGTGGCAAATCATGTTCGCAAATACCACATATAAAGCACAATTTATTACTTATTTTTCAGTCATAAACTATATCACCAGATACCACATATAAACAAAAACTGAAGTTTATTATCAAGGCCTGAATGACGAATAGTAGCACTTGGTTTTAGCCTCATTATGGAAAATCTATTTCTCAAAAGCATACAAAGATTCTGTGATGTGTTTTTCCATTTGTCATCCTTTGCAAAGTGCCCCCTCTGTCCCTCAACTGTCCAGATGAATTCCATTTACTGACTTCACAGTGTACCATGCATACTGAGCTTTGAACTTCATTCTATGGCATGTGAGGGTGACCATCAAGAACCTTCCTCCATAACAGAACTTGCCAAATGCTGACTCAAAAGTTCCATGTTCTTACAAAGAAAAGTATTTTACAGCAAATAAAAGTGATGTAGCACACACAGCTACCCAAGTAATATCAACATCAGTTCTACTTTACCATGTGCTTAATTTTTTCCTGTTTTCCTCATGTCCTCTTAAGAAATGTCTTATCTCTCTTCCCTGAATCCTTGACTTCTATCAGTGTGCTTTTACCTTGCAACCTTTTCCTGAAAGTTGTCATCCTTTTTTTTTTTTTTGAAATCACGCTTCCTTTTGTCTATAGCCATCCACCTTATAACTTTAAATCATGTCTTCTAATTCTGTTGTGTCTCATTTTTTGTTGTGTAGTACTCATTTGGAATTTATGGATATTTTTAAGGTACTTAATAGTCTCTGTCATTTTCATAAGGCTTCTGCTACATACACCTTTTTGTTGCTGTTCTTCTGAATTCTTTCTGTTTCCATGATGACAAGGTCTCCAGAACTACACACATTATTGCAAACGGGATATTACTATCTGCTTATATATACTGATAATAATGTCTTATTTTCTGTTGATGATTCCTCATCCAGCATCCTTCCTAGCTATGCCCTCATATAGCTCTGTTGTCTATAGGTAATTGGAGGTGACTATCCTGCACCAAGACTATTTTTTCATTTGCTACATTTCTCCTTCAGTTGTGTATTCCTTTCCTGAGTTTTCATTTCACAGATGCATTTTTGAATAAGTATGTAATAAACTTAAGCTTTCACCCTTTCCACACCTTCTGCTATGTTAATCTTACTGCATAGCTTTAGGCCATTGACCAAAAATGTGGAATATAGGCAATAAACACACAGGAAAGGACCAATCCTGATACTGCCCTGTTACATCACACCTATCACCATCATTTCCCTCAACCTCTAAGCACAAGAAATCTGGGCAAAGATAAAAATAATGGGGGGGGGGGGCAGAGACATAAAAGCAGGGATAATTTTTACATTGCTCATATAAACTTAAAAAGTTGCTAAAATAATAGATTTTGCTTTAACATGCATTTTCTGAAGGATATGGAGTCTGAAACTCAAATGTGTGTCATTAATCAGTAATTTCAATCCTCAATTATTTGCCCGAAAACCACAAATTGTATGAGGAACAGACAAATAAATCTGGCCATCCTGTGAAAATCTGGACATTTGAGAGATATGATCACCATTCAGTCAGTTTGTGTGACCCCCTCCATCCAGTTCATGACAATCCTTTGACTGTAGGATCTGTTTAAAGTGTTTCTTATTTGTTGCCAACCCTGTTGTACAGCACAATGTCAAATGCCTTGATAAAGTATGTCAGCTCAGTGTAACAGAGAGTTAAAAACACTAACTGTGACCAAGAAGACCTGTGTTCAGTTTGCTGGCCTAGCCACCAAAAAGCCAGTCTGGGACTTGGGAGTGAGCAATCTTTGTCAGCTTATCCATCCAGAATGGATAATGGCAGTTTTATCCAGCTGTCTGAATGATACTTGATGGCAGACAGAAGTCTGGGCAAAGAATAGGGACAATCAGAAGACATTATGCCTGACAAGGAATGTAGTTTACTCTAACCGCGATGCGCATGCCTGGAAGAATGCGCAAGAGTTAAGACTTGTACTGTAGACATTGAACTGTCCTTGGGGCTCTCAGAGACAGGTGGGGGGTGGTATTTTAAAACATTCTAACAAGCTCAGAGGATGAACCAATATCAAAAGGACAGTGATCTTCAATGTTTTGACCTGTAAAAGTGAAGTTGACATCCCTCTGGATGAGTTTCTCACCATTATCAACAGTGGACATTTTCCAGAGGATAAACCAGTCATGGACAGTAGTCAAAATGTAGCTGGGGACAAAAAGATAGTTAAAAATATTTTGGTAAATCTAGTTAGGACACATACAAACTGCTTTTTTCAGCTTTTTTGCTCCCCTGCATCATTCCATGACCCTCTACCCAGCGCCTCATGTCCATCACCAGTTGTACTAACTTCTGTCAGCAGACATTCTCCGACATAGCTGGAGCCAATACAGAACCTAAAATCATCCTTTAGTCTCATCATCACCTTCAGCTGGGTTTTACTTTACATAATGACCATTACACCCCCCTCCTATCAGTATCCATGGCTACATCCATGGGCAGACATGCAATATGGATGTGCAGCAATTATCCCACTTCCTCAGCCATTTTGCCATATCTGCCAACTTTGTCCCATCTTTGGGCCATTCCCCCTTGCTGTGACATTCTCAGTCTCCATCAGGGATTGCCACAGGGAATACCCACATAACTGGCCACCCCATGATGGGCGCACCCCTCCCTACCTGCCTCTCCATCAGTCCCCTGAGCTGCTAATCAAACCGAAGATAAAAGGACTGTAGCCAAAGCTTTATCCCTATACCACTAGCACCAGGCCTGCTCATTGTGACACCAGAGCAGCCCAAACCACTTTTCTAATCTTACACCAAGGTGACCTAGTGAAACAGCTGTATTATGTTTGCCTTGAATGACCTTCTTGTTAGGAAGATTTGCTGCTTTAGTGCTTGAACTGCAATTGGTTTTTAGTATTCCAAAAATTCTTTCCCTTTGTGATCACATCTTGTTGGTAGCTTCATAGTCTGTCTTGTTTCTTGCTTTGGGAAAGGAATGACATTGGTTCTCTTCCAGTTATCAAGGGTCTTACCAAAAAAGTTTGTTGGTAGTTTCACTGCTTGTCCTTCATTTCTTAGGGGACTAATTCACGTGTTTGCCTTTTGTACCTTTAGTCTTTTCATTTTCTCAGAACCATTTCTTTTATGAAGAAACTGGGAGCAACCCCTTTACACTATGTTCTTCTGCTGGCTTTATTTAGTGAGTCTCCAATCTTTACTTTGGTAACCATTGAGAATTATTAATTTTGTAACTCTACTTTTTCACTATTCTTTTTTTGCCAACCATGTTTATTTTATTTAAATTACCCTATCTTTTGTCTTTTTTACGGGTCCACGTTCGGCTACCAAATTCTAAAATACTCGAAGCATGAAATAACGAATGGAAAACAGTGAAAGGTATACTCTTTGAACTATGGAAACTCAAAAAAAAATACGTCAAATGGCCATAGTTAGAAGGGGTCTATATCACATGGTTGAAAGCTAATAATAGCGAATGACCACAACTTCAAAAACACCGGAACTCGAAGTTGCAATTGTGGGGGGCTGCGCCCCCCACAATATATATATATACCAACTCCGAGATCGCACTACAGTGAGGAAACGGCAAATACCCCTATCTACACTGTAGTGCGACCCCACAACAACAACTTTGAGTTACGGTGCTTTCGAAGTTCGCTGTTATTAGCTTTCGATCACGTGATATAGACCCAGTTAGAAGTAATGTGATACATACGGTAAGTGAAGAGAAACCTTTTAAATGTTTCCTTTTCATGACTCTAGTGCGATCTTGGAGTTAATATATATAGTTAGGGGTTTTCGTGGGTGCAGCCCTCCACCTTGGTTGGTTGTGTGTGCAATGTTGGCTGACTATGGCCATTTGATGTAGTTTTTGTCAGCATTGTTGTTGTTCGACGATTGTCCCACTCGCTGTTTTATTTTCACTGTTTTGGGATTTGCGTTTTTTAGAATTCAATAGCTGAACATAGACCCCTTTTTATTCACCCCCCTTATGTATGTTTAGAAAGTTTTATCTCCGTTCTTGACTGACTTTGTTTAACTGCTCCTCACTTTGGAACTGTGTCCTTCTCTCTGCTTTTGCCTGGCGTACTTTTGCTTTATTTGGAAATGACATTTGCCCATTTTCACTTGTATCTCCTTGACTTCCTAGATAGTGTATTAGCTCATAAACACTTGTAACATTTCATTAATGAACTTTGGCATCGCTTACAATCCTTCACGATTTGCATATTTATTTCACAAAAGGGCATCTTGTCTCTATGAAGCCAGTACTGATGTTTCTATTTATTTTATACCACCAGCTATCCCATCTGCTTACCAAAGCGAGTCTCAATCACTGCTGCCCGATTATGTAAAATTCTTCTTTCCTGATGTCTGTTGCAGTTATAGTGAATCACACTGTATGGCACTTAGTTGTTACAAAACTGCTAAATCTGTGACCATTTCCCCCTCAGCATTAAGAACATGAGGTCCGAGGCTATTTTTCCCCAAGTAGATGCTAGCACATTGAAGTAACTGAATCTAAGGTGCACTAGTTAGTAGCTCATATATTAAGGTCATTAATCACCAATGCCTCTCTTTCTTGGCTATCCTAATGGTTCTGGCTTGTATTTTCTGATATTTGCCCTCCTCCCAACTTATGAGGGTTTGTATGCAACCCCTTGTTACTGTCCTTCGTGATACTCAGTACTCCTTATTTACTCAAGTTACATATTTATTCTTTTGTTTTAAATCTTCCTCCTTGCATGAAGAGTTGCTACTTATCATAGCAACAGGTAAGACTCTATCTAAAAATTCTTTATGCAATGGTTGTACCCCTAGTCACACAGCACTTCTAAAATAGTAATAAAAAAGGGTCTATATTGGCTAAATGAAAGTTTACCTTAGTGAACAGTTTAATAATCAAAAATCCTGGACCTTGATATGCTTTTTGTGAGATTGTGGTGCAGTGAAGATCGGAATATTTGCCCTTTCCCCACTATAGTGCGATCTTGGAGTTGGTATATATATTTAGCGGAGGGGGCACAGCCCCCCCCCCCCCCACAATACTGAGTTCAAGGTCCAGGATTTTTGATTATTAGAGCGGTCGCTAAGGTAAACCTTCGTTTATCTAATATAGACCCATAAAAAATACAGAGAGAAGCAAGTTTATCTTTCCTTCAGTCTGCACCTTCAGCTCCAGCCAAACAAAATGTCAACTCAATGAAAGTCTCCTATAAAGCAGAATACCTTTCCACTACTGAAGCAAGGAAAGTTGCTGCAGTAAATGTCCGGTTTCCTAGATTATATATGCACTGCCTGCCATAGCTCTTCTGTCTCTCTGCACAATGCTGTCTCCCTGAAATATGTCCTTTTAAGACTGGAGTCATCCAGCAGCAGTTGTTTATTTCTTTTGTGGGGTACGATCCCACCTACCTGTGAGACCCACTTTGGTGTTTCCAGCATTTTTCTTTTTCTCCACTTGTGGCTCCTAGATGAACTCATCTGTTAATAGAAGAGCATATATTTCCTGGTATTTTATATTAAAGAGGTGTATTTCTATTCTGCCACTTTTATATCTCAAAGTGTACTTTCATCCTACTGCTTCTTGGCAATCTTTGAGGTAGAGGTGATGCCCTTCATGGTCCATGATTTGGAAAGGTGGCACTAATAAATCTTGGCTAACCTCCTTTCTCAGTTTGGAGAGGTGTCTGCAAGTCTGAAAACACTGCAACATCATAAATTTTAACCTGAATATTGTTGCCCACATCCAGTGTTCTGCTCCACTCTCATGTTTTTTTTTTTTTTTTTTTTTTTTTTTCAGTGTCAATACCAGATGACTACCCAGTCAGCCATTTTTTTGTATACCATGTGTGGAAGTTCTTTTAGCAAAAGGGTATTTGGCCATGGGAAGGATCAGGCCCTGCCTCTTGCCTTCTTGGTGCTATTATAAATGTAATACTGAATTCTGGTGAAAAAGGAAGGAGAAATTTATTGAAAGCTCTATATATGGTGAACAGTTGTTTGAGGGAAAAGAAAGCATAACAAAGTAATCTGCATCTAAAAACAAAACTGCAGGTGTTTTAAGAACTAAAGGTTATGTTGGCAAAAGACCTATTTGTTTAAATTCAAACAAAAAAACTCAATGATGACAGCAGGATAAGGGTGCCAGTGTGTTATGATAGGTGCCCTTCTTCTATTCTTTTATGTATGCATTTTAAAGTTTACATCATGTGTGCCAGAGAGCAAAGGAATCAGACATGTCACAAACTTGTAGAGAGCATTTGAAACAATATATGCTGAAAGGAATGCTTAATGTGTTTCTTTTGTGTCCAGAGTACTGGAACAGTGAAAATGCCTTAACACTAGGGTTGTAGGATCAGATATCTCTATGCAGCTGGCATTTGTTTCTAGCTTATAAATGAAGCATGTGGTGGTTATAAATATTATTACCTGCAAGCTGCCCTGTGATTTATTTAATAAAACATTTAAATGTTGGGATTATGTGTTTCTATAATACATAGAGGAAAAATGGCTTTGGATCAGAGGAGGGATGCCTGGTTATCAAAATGTAATAAGTACATTTTACTGATATAAATGAAACAAACAAGAATGTAAAACAGAGCTGGAAAAATATTTGTTTCTACGTAATGCACATTTGCTTTATGTGTACTGTAGCTATACAGCAGTAGTAGTAACACAATTCTCTAAGGAAAAGGAGGTCTGTATCATTCGTACCGGTTCCTGCTGCATTCACATATGTAGGTAGTACACTTAGTTGTTTAACTAGTTTTCTACATCCTGAACTGTTCTTTTGTTAACAGCCCATGATAGCTGTATTACTTTTATTTATTTATTTTATTTTATTTTATTTATTATTTGTTGACCGGGAATGTCCGACTAGGTTCCACAGAGCCTGTTTTCAGCGGAGGCCCGGGGAGAAACGCTCCAAATACTTCGTATTATTTATTTCCATCCTGTTCTCTGTTTCATCATGTCTCTCCTGCTGTTATCTGATTACATCCTATCCTCTGTTCCTTCAGTTCTTTTGACAGTGCACAGTTCAAACACCAGTTGGTTATGGAAATATAAATGTGCCTCTGAGACATGTCTTTTCTGCATAAATAATAATTTGATGTAATACTGCTTTTTTAATATGTTTTCTCCTTGACCTTCTGACCATCAGACTTCCTTTCCTCATATCCTTAGAGGATTAGTAATTCATGCACAGGCATTAGGATTTTCTTGCTGTGGATCCTTATCCCCATTTCTCCACACCGCTGCTCTGTTGTAGGCTCTGCCAAAGCATATATTACAATAATAGGCCCATTTAATGTACATTCTCCAGTCTGTGAGTCACTGTCACTGGAATGGTAACCACTGCTTTATAACTGTCCCACTGGGGCATCCCAGAACATCAGATGCATTTTTCTGGACACTGTTAAGATCCCCAGGGTAAAAAGACTGGTATTGGTCACTGACTCCCATCATCTCAGCTATCTCCTCCAATGCTGGGTTGTCAGTCAGTAATGGGTTATCTTTGTCACAGTCCAGGCTTCATCCCTCTGCTCTGTGGAGCTATCATGAACTATTCACATTTTGAGGTTCTAGTTTTCTATAGCTCTCTGCAATTTGCCTGTTTACACTGTCCTCATATCATATTGTTAGATCATTTTATTATATTTACTCTACTGTACGTAGTATTAATTTGTATAACTGAGTCAAATGAGTGCAGTATATATTTCCATTTCTTGTATATCTGAATTATGTATCTTTTTTAATAAAAAAATGTTACTGCCATAAAGAAAACCTATTCATAACTGTTACAAATATGTAGAATATCTCCCTTGTTCACTCCATCCAGTGTTTTACATTTTCACCTTTATATCAACCATATTCTATATGAGCTTCATTATTATTATTATAAACAGTGCAGTATGTCCTTATGGTAAATTAACATTATCCTTTCAGAGATATTCCAACCTGTTCTGACCATATTTATACATCATACCGTAAGCCATAACTTACATAAGCCATTTCCTTGTCTCCTTCAGACAAAGGCAAAATCTGGATAACTCCACACTAATAACTTGTTTTGCCCTTTAGTCTTATTACCATCCCCCCCTTTCTTCCTTACTGTTGTCTTCCATATGCACCTATTCATTTATTTTTTATATCTGTCGCTCTGAATAGCCTGTCACTTTGTTACTCATGATGCTTTATTCTTATTTTCTTCATGTACATTTGGCCATCTAAATACGCAAGTTTTACTCATAATCTTGCTCTGAAATATTTTTTTGCTGTACTACCCTCCCATGTCCTCCTAAGTTGTTCCTTTCTTGTAGTCATTCATCCTTTCTGCCAAAGCACTTGATATCCTTCATTTATTGCTCAGCATAGTGATACCATTTTAATTTTCACATTCAAAGTTCACTGGTTCTTACATCTTACCTTTACAGACACTATTCCTCATATTCTCTTTTCCTTGTAGTCCAACCTGTTTCGTGCCCCCTGCTTGACCACTGCTCTCCCCTCCATCTCACATCAGCATCTCAAGAGAGATGAAGGAGACAGTGACACCCTGTATTCAGCGCTCCCTATAAATATTCTTACTTCCATTTTCCAGGCCATAAGGCACAATAAGTACTACTGAAAATTCAGGGCATTTTTCATCTTTCGTGAAAGGCTAGTCATTCTTGCACATACCTGCACAGTATTAGGAGGGCCAGACACCTCAGCCATACCTGTCATCAGCATTGGCACATAACTGCACCTGGTCTGTCTGTTCTTCTGTATGTTCCTTCATTCACCACTTTTCTTCATTCTGTATCCTGCAGTAACCTGCATTATCATTGGTTATTCTTATTCAGCTGTTTCTTTCATGCCATCATTTACAGTTAGCAGGTGTTATCGACACTGCAATATGTATAGTGAACAAACAATTAATAGACAAAGTGTTAAGTCTCACCCCAATAAAACTAATTAACGTATCATAAGTCTTCAATAATTATTTAACCTCTACACCTTATACAAAAGTCTTATACAAGAGTCAGTAACCAGATTCTATTATATTTCTTTAGACTGCCCACCCAATTCATGTAACTGTATGGTCCGTTATGTTATTGAATGCCTATTACACAGCCCTTCATTATCATTAATATAGATTTCAACACATATTGCAAGATTAAAACATTAGCAGTGATTAGTTGCAATAAATGCACTAGACTAACACTTGTTACCCCTCCCTCAAAGAAGATAGTACTAATTACAAAATAAGGGTCCTTTTTAATTCCTCTTTCAGTCTCCTTCTAATGCACAACTTTCTTCACAAAGTCAACATTTTAATTTGCTGTACTGCGGCATACCCTTGTAAGCACTGGTATAAATTTCACATAGTATCAATATCCTTTTTAATTTGTATTTTTCAAAACAGTCTCTTTTTTAGTACAAAGTCATCAGCACGGACTTAGTATATTAGCTTCAGTAAAATGCCATATCCCTACACACATAAAACAACACATGTATAAACCCTAGCAGATGATGTTATGACCTATCTTCAAAATAAAGGTTTACAAAGCAAATAAACATTTTCTTCACCTTTTTGTCAGCACATAAGTGGGACTCTTTACTCCACCTCCTATAAATATTACAACAATTTTATAACTTACTCAAACATGGCTAAATCTTGCCACATGGAAACATCTTACCTTGCTCAAACATGAATAGGATGTCAACCAATGGAAAAAAATCTTAATGGAATACTGAATAAAAGAGCACTGTCTACATTCAAAAGTTTCACCAACAAATTAAAACATTAATAACATTATGTTTCTTTATTAAATGTTCTTGTTTGATATATCACTATCCACAGACCTGTATATTTCCATAAGTTCCAGTCTTACTTTAGGCCTTCCAGTCTATGAAACATGTTCTACAAATGAATACTCTTACAAGCTAGGATTTTTTGTCAGTCAAGCTTACCCTGTTTTTCCACTTAATGTGTATTTCATCCATTCTGTTGATGTCAACCAGTTCAGTAACCGATCTGCAATTGCATCAGTCTCAATGGGAGTTCCTTTATCTTCTCAGTTACCTCATCGGG